>NC_054479.1:59885833-60140313 GCF_017639515.1 Carcharodon carcharias
ACACATACACGCACACAGAACCACTTACACACACACACAGAACCACTTAAACACACACACACACAGAACCACTTACACACTCACACAGAACCACTTACACACTCACACAGAACCACTTACACACACACGCATACAGAACCACTTACACACACACACAGAACCAATTAAACACACACACACAGAACCACTTACCCACTCACACAGAACCACTTACACACACACACACAGAACCACTTACACACACAAACAGAACCACTTACACACACACACAGAACCACTTACACACACACGCATACAGAACCACTTACACACACACACAGAACCACTTAAACACACACATACACACACACATCGCCACTTAAACACACACCGAACCACTTACACACACACACACACACACACAAAAACACAAACACAAACACACACACAAACACAAACACACACACACACACACACAGAACCACTTACACACACACACACACACACAGAACCACTTACACACACACACACATAACCACTTACACACACACACACAGAACCACTTAAACACACACACAGAACCACTTAAACACACACACACAGAATCACTTACACACACACACAGAATCACTTACACACACACACACACAACCACTTACACACACACACAGAACCACTTACACACACACACAGAACCACTTACACACACACACACAGAACCACTTACACACACACACAGAACCACTTACACACACACACAGAACCACTTACACACACACACACAGAACCACTTACACACACACACACACAGAACCACTTACACATACACGCACATAGAACCACTTACACATACACGCACACAGAACCACTTACACATACACGCACACAGAACCACTTACACATACACACACACAGAACCACTTACACACACACACAGAACCACTTAAACACACACACAGAACCACTTAAACACACACACACACAGAACCACTTACACACTCACACAGAACCACTTACACACACACACACAGAACCACTTACACACACACACACAGAACCACTTACACACACACGCATACAGAACCACTTACACACACACACAGAACCACTTAAACACACACACACAGAACCACTTAAACACACACACACAGAACCACTTAAACACACACACAGAACCACTTAAACACACACATACACACACACACATCGCCACTTAAACACACACCGAACCATTTACACACACACACACACACAAACACAAACACACACACACAAACACACAGAACCACTTACACACACACAGAACCACTTAAACACACACACACATAGAACCACTTACACACACACACACACATAGAACCACTTAAACACATATATACACACACAGAACCATATGAAGAGCGGTACAGACACACAGCACGCATAAATATATACAAACATAGACACGTGTGCACACATATACATTCACAAATAGAAATTGAGTGGAATTTAATTGGAGTTGCGGGCCACCCTGGCAGACCGGGAAATCAGCAGTGTTTCCAAGTGGGTCCGAAATAGCCAGTCGACCATGATCATGTGGCCACCAGCTAATTAGCTTAGGTGAAGGGGGCAGGTGTCAGTGGGAGAATGCCGGCATCAGCTGATTGAAGTGCAGGAGGCTGCTGCCATTTTAGAATGACCGCCAGCCCCACCTTCAGACTCCTTCAACGATCCTTGAGCGTTTCCCTGGAAGGTGCAGAGTTAGGGAGAGGAGCTGCTCCCGACAGCAGGCCTCAAGTGGCTTCTCAGTGAGGGAATGGACAGTCCAGAGCTCACAGGCCGCTCCTGCACCCACAGAGGGCGGCATCGTGGACACAAGCTTTAGAATTTCAATGGTGAAGGGATGGTGCAGACCACGCAGAGGATAGCCCCACAGTTCAGCGAGACCACCTCTAGGAGCTTCAGGAATGGTGGGATGTGTTGTTCCCAGCAGATGGAAGGAAGAGACCCTCTCGGCTAACCAAGGAAGCCTGGACAGAGGTTGCAGTGGAGGTGATCGCGGCCCTAGGGTCCAGCAACCGAGACAGGCTCCCTTTTGCAAGAAGGTGAGTGATCTACTCTGTACGCAGAGAGCAAGTCTGGGTAATTGAGGTGTGAACCATGGATGAAAAGAAGGCAGGAACAGGTCAACACATCCTGACCGATTGGATGGACGGTGATGTTTATACTGCCCCCTCACCAGCTGCCTTAAGAATTTAAGCTGCATGTGGGTCACAGGTATCTGCATCTCACTCTTTACACTGTCTGCCTTCCATGAGAGTGTAAGCTTGGGAGGAACATGCAGGCATGTCCCATCATGGGGCCAGGGGAAGTCTTGTGTTAAGGGATTCTCCTCATCAGCTTCTGGTGCCTAACTCACCTTCCCAGGAGAAAAGGGCCCACAACAACAGGGAAAGGGCAAAGGCTAGTGGAGATGTCCCAAACATTCTCTCCTTGATCCCCATAGAGATGGAGGCATTTGAGTTGGCTAAAGAGCTGGGCCAATGATCTACCTCTGATGCTCACTCAAGAGGTTCGACACCATCCAGGACAAAGCAGCCGCTTGATTGGCACCCCATCCACCACCTTAAGCATTCAGTCCCTCCACCACTGACATACAGAAGCAGCAGTGTGTACCATCTACAAGATGCACTGCAGGAACTCGCCAAGGCTCCTTAGACAGCACCTTCCAAACCTGCGACTTCTACCACCTAGAAGGACAAGAGCAGCAGACACATGGGAACATCACCCCCTGGAAGTTCCCCTCCAAACCATTCATCATCCTGACTTGGAAATATATTGCCATTCTTTCACTGTTGCTGGGTCAAAATCCTGGAGCTCCCTCCCTAACAGCACTGTGGGTGTACCTACAACACATGGACTGCAGCGGTTCAAAAAGGCAGCTCACCACCACCTTCGCAAGGGCAATTAGGGATGGGCAATAAAAGCAGGCCTAGCCAGCAACGCCCATGTTCCATGGACGAATAAAAAAACACTCATGAACCTGTACTGCACACCCCTAAGGCCAGTGAAGCAGTGCCTGGAACTGATTGCAGGGTGTCATGAGAAGCAGATTACAGCCACAAATTGCTAATGGCATACTGAATTTTTTAAGAAAGACCTGTGTTTTTTTGAGCAAAGACACTGAGCGAAAGGTGACTGATGATGTAAAGTAAACACTTCCTGGACAAATTCCTATTATACTGACCCGTCCTGGGAGAACATGGAATGTCGCAGCTGAGTAGGTGTCAAGGCCTTCTTCAAGCAGGGACACTTGAAAGGGAGATAGGAAAAATGCAGAAGGCTGAACTTTAATCTCCTGCAGTTGTGGTGACAAAAGACTGATGACCACTTCTCAGCAGGCACCTAAAATCCATCTCCTGTTGATTCATATCTCAAAGTGTGTAATATAGTTGGAGATGAAAGAAAGAATGGACTTTGGGCCCAGACCGTGCCACCTGCAACCTTCCCCCCCACACCCCCACCACCACCGCATCCCCAGAATACAGAGGGAAAAATGGGTTACAAAGCTAGCTGCAGAGCAGTGCAGTGTGTGCTAGTGTGCTGTGACAGTGACAGCAACAAGAAGACCAACCAATCATCTCTGAAGTTACAGGCAAAGTCTCTCTCTCTCTCTGTTGCTGGAGGCAGGCTCAGCAGAAGCCACAACCAAAAGAGAAATAAGACAGCCTCTTCAGCTACCCTACAGAACAAAGAATCTCAGACCGACTACGAATCTGCCAAGGTCAGCTCTACTGGAATCACCCAACATAATGGCCGCAACATATCACCATCTATGCCTCACGTATAAGCAAAGGACTGATTTGTATATTCTTAAGAACTTTTAATTGGCCTCTTAGCTTCTCATTTCTGAACTGCGTGTATATGTGTTGCATTTTTATTATTTTTCTCGGGTTTTAGTAACTAATAAACTTACTCTGTCTATGACTCAAGAAAGCCTGGTTAAAATGGCTCCTTCTGAAACATAAATACATTTGGACTGGGAAAAGGTATCCACTGGGAAAGGATTTTTAAGTTAATCTTGTTGAGACCAATTAAGGGGGTTGAATGCAGAGCTCATTCCTGCTCACCTTGATCATAACAAAATTGGGGTCCTGCCCTGGTTGTAACAAATTGGGGACCTCATCTGGGGACCGGTTTTTAACAAGTAGTTAGTTATATAATGAGAGCTGTGGGCTGATAATCATTGTCCCCCTTGGGTCACCGAGCAAATGCTTTCTCAAGTCACACACCAAGGCATTGTTTACCAAAAGCAAGAGCACATCTGTGCGCCTCCTCCTTCCACACCTCCTCAATGTACACAATATTCAGGATGAATTGGTTACGCCAGGATCACATCCGCCAGAGCCCTTGCTGCTTCTGCTTGGGTGTTAAGATGGCTTCAATCATCCTTGCCAATAACAAACAGGTCAAACAGTTGGAGAGCCAGCCTTTCCTGCTGAGCTCAGATGCGTTGCCCTTACCTGTCACGGTGTAGAGGGCCGTAATAGCAAGCAGTATCACCACGGCAACATACAGATTCAAACCCAGTGCCTCCCGGATAAATATGGCTCCTGAAAACATGTCAGCCTGGAAGAACAAGGTAACAGAACTGCACTCAATAAATATTTTGATGCTTAGTTTTTGCTGGTGTGAAATGTTCCTTTGTGTGTATGAGGGAGGACAATGTATAACATTTGGAGGAAATCATCCCTCCCCCTCCCCATCCCACCCCAAACCAACAGCTGAGATGCGTGGTGGGCGACTCTGGCTGGGCAATTCTTGGAGGTTTGACCATGTGACATCTGACCCCATTCTGTCAGATCATGTGACATTCTGCAAATGTTATTGTATCTCTCGCCCTGCCACCTCAGTACCAGGGATTTACATGTTAAAGCCGGCTGGCACAGATTGACCTGAACCAAACTGAGAGATCACATAAAGGGCAACGTGGGGACTGGTGTTTAGGGCCCTTTGCCCAGGCCACAGCCTAAACTCAGCCCAGCATCAACATTTCTAAATCATTCCCTAGGCTCCATAAAGGAGGTTTCATAGAATGGAGGATTCTTTCTAAAGGATATTTGACAAGTTCCTGAGGGGGAAAGTCCAGTTACAGAAGATCAATTGTTAACTTACTGCAGCTGTGAAAGGTTATAGGCCAGAATTTTCTGTTTGGCATGTGGGGGTGGGGCCTGCTCACCGATGCATAAAATAACGTGGGGTGATGTTGGGTATGCGTCCCAGCATCATCGTGTCATTCCGATTTTCAGTTCGGCGGGCGCGCACTGAAGTCAGCTGTCAAAGGCCTATTAAGGCCATTTAAAAACTAATTAAAATACTTAACGGAGCTGCCTGTCCAACCTTAAGGTTGGTGGGCAGGCGAAGAGCCCAAGCGGCCTTTACATTTATAACGAAACCTCATCCACGGGCAGGATAAGGTTTCATGAAGTGTTTATAAATTGAATAAAATTTTTTATTAAAGTTCATTGACATGTCCCAGCTCATGTGACACTGTCACATGAGGAGACATGTCTGAATAATTTTTTTTTCTTTATTAAAATTTTTGGTAATCAAACTAATCTCCCTGAGACAGCTCTGAGCCTCAGGGAGATTTCTGCGCTCTTTCGCGTGCATGGTGAAAGAGCACAGGCTCCGACTCAGCCTACTCTCCTTGCCCGCACAGGGAGTTCTCAGCACTTCTGGGCGTGCGGCACACTGGGTGGGCCTTAATTTTCCCGCCCACGTAAAAAGACGGCACTCAGCCAATCGTGGGGGGCAATCATCTGCGTGCCTGCCCATGCCCGGCCCCGCTCAGCCCCACCGACAGGGAGAAAATTCTTCCCATCGGCTGCAGTGAACCTCAATTATCTTAAGAGAGGAATTCTTCTGAAAATTTTACTGACTGGGACACAGGCATTTTTCAGACAGTATAATTCTGTGGATGTTCTCATAGTGTAACCTCAGCAGGAACCCTGGCAAAAGAGTCTAAAGCATGATTTAAACCATTTCTATAGGAATCCCTCTGATTCACCAAAGTTAGGGTGGGCAAATTCCTCTTCCTGAGAAAGTAAAATTCTGGTTTACTAAGGGAAGAGAGTTATGCTTAATTCTGCAGAGTTTCAGTCTGACCCTATCTGGAAAGATATCTCAGCTTCAGAGAGGTTGCATTGCAAATGCACCAGGATAATACTGGACTTAAAGGGTTAAATTATGATGCTAGGTGGTATAAGCATGGCTTGTATTCCTTTGAATTTAGAAGACTGCGGGATGATCTGATCACTAAATTTAAGGATTCTATAGGGTAGTTTCATAGCAACCATTTCTCCTGGTGAAGGGGGAATCACCTTAAGATATGGCACCTGGAAGTTCCCCTCCAAGTTACTCAGAAACCTGATTTGGAAACATATCGCCGTTCCTTCATTGTCACTGGGTCAAAATCCCAGAACTCCCTCCCTAAGGACACTGTGGGTGTACCTATGCCACATGGACTGCAGCGGTTCAAGAAGGTAGCTCACCACCACCTTCTCAAGGGCAACTAGGGATGGGCAATAAATGCTGGCTGAGCCAGCGACACCCACACCCCATGAAAGAACAAAAGAATTTGAAGTGGTCTTTTCAGGAGCAAAATCTGGAAACACTTTTTCGCACAAAAGTTGGTGGAAATTTGGAACCCACCCCCACAAAAGGCTGTGAATGTTGAAGTAATGAGAGCTTTCAAGGCTGAGATTAATTTTTGTTAGGTGAGGTTACTTGGGGTATAGAGCAAAGGTGGGATAATGTTTTCAGGTACAGATCAGCCAAAATCTAATTGAATGGTGCAACAGGCTTGAGGGGCTAAACTAATGCTCCTCCTCCAGGTACCAGATCCATGATTGTGTTTGGCAAAGTACTGCAGTGGCTTCCGTTGCCTTCTGCAGTATGGCTGACCGGGAAACTCTCCCACCTGCCATATTGTAAGGATTTACAGGCTGATAATCAAACTATCAGGCCACAGCTGCCAAGTCCTGAATCGGGACTTAAACTCAGAGCCTCTTGCCCTGACGTAGGGACACTACCACTGCATCATAAGACCTCCAAACTGATGTTACCATGTTTATTCTAGACTATGTTAGAAATTTGATCATATATATAAAGAACTAGAATAGATTAGTCTTAAATTGATACAGGACATACGGAAAAATAAGCAACAGGATTGGCAGCATAATGGAAATGGCACAGCATTAGCAATCCAGGAATCTTGGCTAACAATTTGGAGATGCTAGTTCAATTTGCACTGTGGCTGTTAGGGAATTTTAAATTTAGTCAATTAAATAAACCTTAATAAAACAAAATTAAGTTCAGTAATGGTAAGCATGATTGTTGAATGCAACTGGTTCACTTTATCCTTTAGAGAAGGAAATCTGCCACCCTTACCTGGTCTGGCCTACATAAAACTCCAGACCCACAGCAATGTGGTTGATACTGGAATTGCCCAGCAGGATGTTCGATTGTATCAAAACTGCTACCAAAAGTTATAACCCCAATGAACTATAGTGATCCAAGGAGGTTGCTTATCACCACTTTTTCAAGGGCATTTAGGGATAGACAATAAATGCTGGCCTTGCCAGCGACTCCCACGTCCCATGAATAAAAAAGAGTAATGGGATTAGTTTGAGATTGGTATAGGGCAATGGGGAGAGGGCAGGGCAATGGGAATGGTTTTAAATTGACACAGGTCTATGGGGGAAGAGGGTTGTGAGTCTTTGGAACTCTCTGCCTCAAAAGGTGGTGGAAGCAGAGTCCTTGAATATTTTAATGCAGAGGTAGATAGATTCTTGAACAAGGGTGTGAAAGGTTATTGGGGGGTAGGCAGGAATGTGGAGTTGAGGTTATAATCAAATCAGCCACGATCTCATTGAATGTTGGAGCAGGCTCGAAGGACCAAGTGGCTTACTCCTGCTGCTAATTCGTATGTTCATATGGATTTAGTTTTGGATTGATACAGAGCTATGGGTAGGGAATGGGGCAATGAAATTCATTTTGATTGCTCTAGTAAGGAGCCAGCATAGACATGATGGGCCAAATAATCTCCTTCTGTGGCATATTATTGGCTATCCTTTGCTAGCAAGGGTAATTGTCTTCCATAAATCTGAAGATTGATGATGAGGCTGATTTGGATTTGCAGACTTTATGGAGCGTAGGGAATTTCCTGTGACATGGGATGTCTGGTTGCATGTTATCCGTACAGTTATCAGATCAACGGTTCATGGTGTGAGTGAGTGGTGCACAGGGTTTCCCAATGATCTGTTTTATCCTTTCTCCATGATTCCTGCTGCTCTTCTGCTGGAGTTCCAGTGGACAACAGGAAATTCACCCCTGATTAATCAGGGGACACATACTAGACTGGACACATTGGAGCAAATCAGGAAACCCTTTCACATTCTGCTCAGTCTCATTGTTACTGGACATTTAGCCTCCAAAATGGTACTGAATACTTACCCTTTGAAATGGGGGGACTACAAGAAACAATATACAGGAGTTGACCCAACACAAGGAAAGGGTAAAGACAGTGTTAAGTCTGAGGGTGGGATTTTCTGGTCCTGCCCACTGCCAGGATCGCCCAGTCCGCTGGAAGTTAATGGACTTTTGGCTGGGCCGAATCTCCTGCGGCCGGTCCCACCATGACAGATCTGTAAAATCCCGGCCCAAGGAGGTGTTGAATCTGCTAAATCCAGTGTAGTCTGATGGGAGGAAAATCTCCTTTCAAAGGTCAAAAAGTGAGCCCAGGCTGTGGCAAATTCTACTGGATATGGGCATGCTGCATAAAACAGGCAGAATTGGCACTAACTTGAGGGGGCAAAGCATGCCCAGTGCAGAGAATGAGGCCATTGCGAGGAGGGTCATTCTGCCATAGTCAGAGCTGTGACCCATTGCTGAGGCTGAGCAGAAGGAGCTTAGTGTAAAAAGTATAAATCCTTAGCCTTGAAAGGAGGTAAATGAGATCCAAACCTTGCTTTTAGAGGGATAGAAGTTACTGAGGAGCAAGGAACACAATTCTAAGTTAAACCATGACTGCAGGACAGAGGCTGGTGGGGGGTGTAGGGTGGGGGGGGGGGGGTACCTGGGATTAATGCAATTTAGCCAAGGGAAAATCAGACCTGATTTTGGAAACACTTCTTCAAACTAAGAATGAAAGCCAGAACAGACTCAAGCAGAAACACTGGGATGAGGGATCGAAGAATGAAGTGGATGGGCCAAATGGCCTCCCTGATTTGTACCTAATTCTGGGATTGCTGCTCTGTAGCAGGATGTACAAAAATCTAACCTGGGAGAGCTTGGTGCTGACACTCGGTTGATGGAAGAGGTAAGCATCCCATTTTCCAGCACCACACCCTTCACCTTGATCAGTAAAGTCAGGCCAGAGGGTGAAGGTAAGAGTTAAAAAATATTGATCAGATATGATGTGTCCAACCTTCTCAGCTGAAGTATAAACCATCCCCCACCCAATGGTTCAGGTACTGATAGTGCCCCATGTTTACTGAAGCCTCATTGAAAGTGAGATCTAATCATATGATATTATTATTACACTTGCCTATAATGCAAGAAGATGAATTGACCTCTGAACTCACATTTATGAAATTTTCTGTGTAATTGGTTTAATTAGAAAATCCCATCTCAAAGTATTAAGTATTGTTTTGTATGCGTCAGCAAGAATGACAGCAATAAAGATCAATGTGGATCAGTAACACAGATCAACCTTCACTTCATGCCCCAGTGACTCAGTTTATTGTATATATTCTAGGCGTGTGCACTGCTGGGCTAGCTGAGACCCTGGGTGAAATCTTGCTGAGGTGTCAGGCATTTCGCCTGCCGGCTAGAGAGCTGGTGAGAGACCCGTGCTCCCTCTTTTCAGGTAGGCCCGCCGAATCACATGCCAATCAGGCAGTGACAAGGCCACCACAGAAACCATAGAAACCATAGAAAAGTTACAGCACAGAAGGAGGCCATTCATCTCATCTTGTCCATGCCAGCCCAAGTACAGGTGCCCTTTCTAATCCCCACCTTCCTGCACCTGGCCCATAGACCTGAAGCTTACAGCACTTAAGGTGCGGATCCAGGTACTTTTTAAAAGCGTTTAGTGTTTCTGCCTCTACCACCAACTTGGGCAGCAAATTCCAGACACCCACTGCCCTCTGCATAAAAAAGTTCTTCCTCATGTCCCCCCTTCTGCCACTTATCTTAAATCTATGTCCTCTGGTTCTAGAATTCTCCACCAAGGGAAACAATTTATCCTGTCCACTCTATCTATTCCCCTCATAATTTTGTGCACCTCAATCAAGTCACCTCTCAGCCTTCTTGTTCCAAGGAAAATAACCCCAATCTATCCAATCCCTCCTCGTAGCTACACTTTTCTAACCCTGACAACACTCTTGTAAACCTCCTCTGCACTCTCTCCAACGCTATTACATCCTTCCTGTAATGTGATGACCAGGACTGCACACAGTACTCCAGTTGTTGCCTCACCAGTGTTTTATACAATTCCAACATTATATCCTTACTTTTATATTCTATACCTATGCCAATGAAGGAGAGCATTCCATATGCTTTCTTTACAACCTTGTCTACTTGAACTGCTGCCTTCAGGGACCTGTGTACTTGTACGCCAAGATCTCTCACTTCATCTACCCCTCTTAGTATATTCCCATTTATTGTGTAATCCCTGTAACTGTTTGACCTCCCTAAATATATGACCTCACACTTCTCTATGTTAAAATCCATCTGCCACTTTACTGCCGACTCCAGCAACCCATCTATATCCTTTCGGAGATTATGGCTATCCTCTACACTATCCACTACTCAGCCAATCTTCATGTCAGCTGCAAAGTTCCCAATTGTGTCCCCCATGTTCATGTCCAAATCGTTAATATATAACACAAACAGCAAGGGTCCCAACAACGAGCCCTGTGGAACACCACTTGAGACAACTTTCCATTCGCAAGGGCATCCATCGATCCCTTTGTTTCCTGTTACAAAGCCAACCTTTTATCCAGTTTGCCACATTATCCTGAATTCCATGGGCTTTTACTTTCCTAACCAATCTGCCATGTGGGACCTTGTCAAATGCCTTGCTAAAATCCTTGTACAAAACATCCACTGCACTACAAAAACAAAAACAGAATTACCTGGAAAAACTCAGCAGGTCTGGCAGCATCGGCGGAGAAGAAAAGAGTTGACGTTTCGAGTCCTCATGACCCTTCGACAGAACTTGAGTTCGAGTCCAAGAAAGAGTTGAAATATAAGCTTATATTTTTTTGTTTTTATCTGTGTTTAATTGACTGCCACTGCTCTTCAAGCAATGCCTACCTCCTTGAAGAAGTTCTGTTCTTTTCTGCGACAAGATTTCCTTTACTCTCTTTTGCCCTGCTCACCTTCCTTGCTTTCCATTTCCCTCCTGGTGTTTGACAAGGTGTTTACTAAAACCCGCTTTCACAGCCATATCTCCTTTCTCAGTGACTGTCTCCATCTCCGACTTACCCCACGTGGATTTCAACTGAAATTCCACCCCTCATGTTTCGAACCCACCCAGGATTACAGGTATCTCCGGGACATAAAACGTTTCTCGGACTGCTGTTCCCGTCACATTCTGAAATCCACACTCAGTGCCATGTGCCGCCATATGAACACACTCGACCTCTCCCTCCAGCAGCACCGCCGTACCCTTTTTCAAAGCTGCGCGTGCCCCCAGTTTCATTTTATCCTTCGGCTCATCCGACGCCTCAACAAGAAACTTTTTCTCTTTCTCTCGTGCTAAGGAACGCAAGCTCCAACAACTCATCGACACCAACACCCATCTAGGACCCTTCACCCCTGCCTGTCCCTCCGTCCCCACCCTTTCTTCCAATCCCAACCCCAGCCGTGTATTCACTATACCCCCTGATCTTCCCGTCTCCGATGCTGAATGTTCAGTGCTCAGCAAAGGACTTAGTTTCATACCCTTACGCCCTCACCTCAATGAATTTCGGGCTCGGCATGATACTGAACTGTTCTTCCGCCGTCTTCGTCTCCGGGCTCACTTCTTTGGGCAGGAGTCCTCTCCCAGTTCAACGGATCCTTTTACCCATCTCCAATATTCTCCCTCCACCTGGACCCCTCCCTCTGGATTCTTACCTTCTCTTGATCTTTTCATTGAGAACTGTCGGCGCGACATTAGTCGTCTCAATTTCTCTGCTCCTCTCACCCATTCTAACCTGTCTCTCTCTGAACTTACTGCACTCCATTCTCTCAGGTCCAACCCTGACATTGTCATCAAACCCGCTGACAAGGGTGGTGCTGTTGTTGTCTGGCGCACTGACCTCTACCTCGCGGAGGCTGAGCATCAACTCGCAGACACTTCCTCCTACCTCTCCCTGGACCATGACCCCACCACTGAACATCAAGCCATTGTTTCCAGGACTGTCACTGACCTCATCTCCTCTGGGGATCTCCCTCCCACAGCTTCCAACCTGATAGAAGTGGGCCATCCGAGGTTGGGCGACTATCTCCTACCCAAAATCCACAAACAGAACTGCCCCGGTAGACCGATCGTCTCAGCTTGCTCCTGCCCCACAGAACTCATTTCTCGTTATCTTGACTCCCTTCTCTCTCCCCTTGTCCAGTCCCTTCCCACCTATATCCGTGATTCCTCTGACACCTTACGTCACATCAACTATTTCCAGTTCCCTGGCCCCAACCGCTTCATCTTCACCATGGACGTCCAATCCCTCTACACCTCCATCCCCCACCAGGATGGTCTGAGGGCCATTAGCTTCTTCCTCGAACAGAGGCCCGAACAATCCCCATCCACCACTACTCTACTCCGTCTGGCTGAACTTGTTCTCACACTGAACAATTTCTCCTTCAACTCCTCTCACTTCCTCCAAATAAAAGGTGTGGCTATGGGTACCCGCATGGGCCCCAGCTATGCCTGTCTCTTTATGGGGTATGTGGAACATTCCTTGTTCCAGTCCTACTCCGGCCCCCTTCCACAACTCTTTCTCCGGTACATTGATGATTACTTCGGTGCCGCTTCATGCTCTCGTCGGGACTTGGAAAAATTTATTAATTTTGCTTCCAATCTCCACCCCTCCATCATTTCACATGGTCCATCTCTGACACTTCCCTTCCCTTCCTTGACCTCTCTGTCTCAATCTCTGGTGATAGACTGTCCACCAATATCCATTACAAACCCACCGACTCCCACAGCTATCTTGACTACAGCTCCTCACACCCCGCTTCCTGTAAGGACTCCATCCCATTCTCTCAGTTCCTTCGCCTCCGTCGCATCTGTTCCGATGATGCTACCTTCAAAAACAGTTCCTCTGACATGTCCTCCTTCTTCCTTAACCGAGGTTTTCCACC
Source organism: Carcharodon carcharias (assembly GCF_017639515.1). NCBI lineage: Eukaryota > Metazoa > Chordata > Chondrichthyes > Lamniformes > Lamnidae > Carcharodon > Carcharodon carcharias. Next base: position 59,899,208 of record NC_054479.1, read on the forward strand.
CACGGTCGTTGACAGGGCCCTCAACCGTGTCCGGCCCATCTCCCGCGCATCCGCCCTCACGCCTTCTCCTCCCTCCCAGAAACATGATAGGGTCCCCCTTGTCCTCACTTATCACCCCACCAGCCTCCGCATTCAAAGGATCATCCTCCGCCATTTCCGCCAACTCCAGCATGATGCCACCACCAAACACATCTTCCCTTCACCCCCCTTATCGGCATTCCGTAGGGATCGCTCCCGCCGGGACACCCTGGTCCACTCCTCCATCACCCCCTACTCCTCAACCCCCTCCTATGGCACCACCCCTTGCCCATGCAAAAGATGCAACACCTGCCCCTTCACTTCCTCTCTCCTCACCATCCAAGGACCCAAACACTCCTTTCAAGTGAAGCAGCATTTCACTTGCATTTCCCCCAACTTAGTCTACTGCATTCGTTGCTCCCAATGTGGTCTCCTCTACATTGGAGAGACCAAACGTAAACTGGGCGACCGCTTTGCAGAACACCTGCGGTCTGTCCGCAAGAATGACCCAAACCTCCCTGTCGCTTGCCATTTTAACACTCCACCCTGCTCTCTTGCCCACATGTCTGTCCTTGGCTTGCTGCATTGTTCCAGTGAAGCCCAACGCAAACCGGAGGAACAACACCTCATCTTCCAACTAGGCACTTTACAGCCTTCCGGACTGAATATTGAATTTAACAACTTTAGGTCGTGAGCTCCCTCCCCCATCCCCACCCCCTTTCTGTTTCCCCCTTCCTTTTTTTTTTACAATAAATTATAAAGATTTTCCTTTTCCCACCTATTTCCATTATTTAAAAAAAAACACCCCCACTAGAGCTATACCTTGAGTGCCCTACCATCCATTCTTAATTAGCACATTCGTTTAGATAATATCACCAACATTAACACCTATGTGTTCTTTTGTACTATTGTTGTTGACATCTTTTGATGATCTGCTTCTATCACTGCTTGTTTGTCCCTACAACCACACCCCCCCCCCACCTCTCTCTCTCTCTCTCTGTCCGCCCCCCACACACACACTTTAAACCAGCTTATATTTCAACTCTTTCTTGGACTCGAACTGAAGTTCTGTCGAAGGGTCATGAGGACTCGAAACGTCAACTCTTTTCTTCTCCACCGATGCTGCCAGACCTGCTGAGTTTTTCCAGGTAATTCTGTTTTTCTTTTTGTTTTGGATTTCCAGCATCCGCAGTTTTTTTGTTTTTATCCACTGCACTACCTTCATCAACCCTACTTGTCACCTCCTCAAAGAATTCAATCAAATTTGTGAGGCAAGACCTTCCTTTAACAAATCCATGCTGACCATCCCTGAATAGTCCTTGCCTTTCCACATGACAATTAATTCTATCTCTCAGGATTGATTCTACTAATTTGCTCACCACTGATGTAAGACTAACTGGCCTATAATTGTTTGGCATTTCCTTTGATCCCTTTTTGAACAATGGAACTACGTTTGCATTTCTCCAGTCCTCTGGTACCTCCCCTGTATCTAGTGAAGATTGGAAAATCATCAGTGGGCCTTCCCCTGGAATCAAGACCCAGGGGCAGAAGTCTCACCCACTGAGAGCTGCCAGCCAATCAGAGGTCGGCAGCTCCTGCACTCAGCAGCGCCACTGGGGAGGATGTGGCTGCTGCTGGAAGGACAGGCACCGGAGTCCCAGGATCACGAGGAGGACCTGGGCTACGGGTAAGTAATTTCGGGGGAGGAGGGTTTTCATGGGGTGGGGACTTGGGGGGAGAGGGGTCAGTAACAAGGGCAGGGGGGTAGCTCTCTGTGGGCACCCCCTCCCCTTTCCTGATGTCCAATACCTCAGTCAGGCACTGAGTGCCTTTAATAGAGGGACCAGCCCCCTGGAGGTGACAAAATGGCTGCATGGTTTGAGCTGTTGTGCAAGCCACATGGTGACAGGCCCGCCTGAGCCTGGTTAATCTCAGCAGCAGCGGGATGAGTCTCTTAAGCGGTCATTAATTTGTCACTTAAGAGACTCGATTGGCGACAGGGTGGGAAAGTCGGCCATGGGCCTTCTCACCCAGAACTTAATTCAGGTGGAGACGGTTATGTGGTGGGGTTCAGGTATGCTACCATCCCACTTAATTACATGCCCTTCCAATCTCCAAGCTCACCACCAGTGAGAACAAAAGATTCCAGCGCCTATGGGTAAGAGTTCAAAGTCTCATCAACATTTAACAACAGGAAAGGCAAGTGGCCCATGAAACAGATTTTGAAGACAATTACAACAATGACAATGACAATTAAGCACCTCTAAAATAGTGAAAAGTCTCAAGGTGCTTCCCAGGAGCAGTATCAAACAAGATATGACAGCAAGCCAGATAAGAGATTAGGGTAGGTGATCAAAAAGCTTGGTTAAAGGGTTAGGTTTCAAGGAATGGTTTAAGGGAGGAGAGAGGGGTGGAGTGGCAAAGAGGTATAGCAAGGGAATTCCCCAGAGGAATAAAAACAGAAAATGCTGGAAAAGCTCAGCAGGTCTGGCAGCATCTGTGGAGAGAGAAACAGCGTTAATGTTTCGAGTCCATGTGTGAAGAGTCATACGGACTCCAAACGTTAACTCTGTTTCTCTCTCCACAGATGCTGCCAGACGTGTTGAGTTTTTCTAGCATTTTCTGTTTTTATTTCAGATTTCCATCATCCGCAGTTTTTTGCTTTTACCCTGAGATTAGGGCCTCAGTAGCTGAAAACACAGCCGCCAATGTTGGCACAAAGGAACTTGGAGATGTGCAAGAAGGCCAGAATTGGAGAAGTGAAGGGATCTTGGCGATGTGGGTGGGGCTGTAGGGCTGGAGGAGGTTACACAGATATGTAGGAATTAGGCCATGGAAAGAATTTGAGCATTAGGATGAAGTGCATTTCTTCAGAGTTTTATTCCTGCGAAGTATCATCATGAGGCCATACTTTTCTGGAATTTAGAAGAGTAAGAGGTGACTTGATTGAAACCTTTAAGATCCTGAGGGGTCCTGACAGGATAGATGTGGAAAGGATGTTTCCTCTTGTGGGAAAATCTAAACTTGGGGTCACTGCTTGAAAATAAGGGGTCGCTCATTTAAGAGAGAGATAGGGAGAAAGCTTTTTGTCTCAGAGGGTTGTGAGTCTCTGGAACTCTCTTCCTCAAAAGGCGGTGGAAGCTGAGTCTTTGACAGCTTTCAAGGCAAAGCTAGATAGATTTTTGATTAACAAGGGGGTGAAAGGTTATTGGGGGCAGACAGGAATGTGAAGTTGAGGTTACATTCGGATCAGCCATGATCTTATTGAATGGTGGAGCAGGCTTGAAGGGCTGAGTGGCCTAGTCCTGCCCCTAAGTCGTGTGTTTGTATGCATGTTTGTATGTTCATATATCACGCCTAGATTGAGATTAAGCCTTTTGGCCCATCAAGTTCATGCCTTCCATCGGCCACAAGCCCTATTATGAGTCCGAACCCAATTATTTCATCCTCCTGAGAAGAGGTTCTGCTTAAAGATGTCCTGATTCCCAAAGGAAATGAAGTAAAACTCCAGAGTACTCAGCCCACACTCTTCTCTCTATGCTTTGTATTTTTGCATCAGGCATTATATACTGTATTAGATACTATTATTGTACTGTATTAGATATTATTATTAAACATCTCCCAATGCTCAGTCTGCAGAACAACCCTCATTCAACATCATATGGCTTTCAGGTTGAGGGGGTGGAGCACATGTATTGTGATGCACGAGGCAGTGGTATGGGGCACAATGGACGGAGCAGTGAATCCGTTCCTGACAGTCGTTGTGTGTTTGTGTGTTCCTGTGCTCCCAGCATGGAGTATCACATGGTGGGAACATGAGTTGGAGAATCTTTGCTATGATGTTGCAGCCCAACCTCAAGGCTCAAGCTCCTGTCTAGTGACACTCTAGGCTGGACGTGCAGCAACCCATGATTTGTTCATTGGAGTACTTGAATCATTGAATTTACCCAAATAGTCAAGTACAAGAGCCCAGTGCTATTTGACTAACAGGACAGGCTTCTCTCCTGGCCCGTGCTGGGCTCAAAGCCACTGCTAACTCACCGATATCTTGGTGAATATGTAGAGACACAGTGAGAGGGCAGATAGGTAAATCCTGATCCGATTGCCCCCGAATCGCTTCTTCAGATACTCAGGCATGGTCACAACCTTGAAGAGAGGGGACAGTCAGTGTCAGAATCCAAGCTGGAGGAGGTACAAACAGGCTGGGGTGCTCCACCAGCATGTGGTAAGGAAGAGGGCAGAAGATCAATGGGAGAAGCTACTTACCCCGGCTCTGATGTAGATTGGCACAAACAACCATCCCAGAACAATGACAATCACTAGGGCCTGTGAAATGAATAGGAGCGAAAGGTTATATCATATTGAAGTACGGTAAAATCTACAGATTACATTGATAATATGGAATCATAGAATGTAGTGGTTTCTGCCTCAACTATTTCTAACAAAATGGTGGAAATATAGAGTTTGGAAGAGTTACGAGTTGAGACAATGTGATTTAAATAGCAGTAAAAATAAAGCACAGCCAATCACAGTGAACCTGTATGGTTCTTTACCATGTTCTTGTTGTACGGTGGTCAAGTTGTAACATTGTTGATAGAGTTGATCTGCAGACACTTTTTGGGTGGAAACATTAAGTTTATTTACAATATATCCAGCAGCAACTACACCTGTGCTTTCAACTCCAACTCTATCTCTACACTGGCTGCAGAGCAGCCCACACTACTCTCTTATTGGTTACTTTAAAATCATGTGATCGTCCTTAACAAGTATTATTCTTAAAGGTACATTACACACTAAATAAAACCATATTTACCACATTCCTCCCCCTTTAACTTGGCTATACATATTATATTTATTCATACATATTTTTCAAGACAACATAATATTTACACTGGGTGAGGAATTTACAAGTTGAGTCTTTCAGGTGGTTTCCTGGTACATGTGGAACGTCGCAGCTCCACAACTTCAGATTCTTTGTCAGGAACCCCCTTTTCTGGAGTTGCCTGAACATCAGGTGCTTCGGTGGGCACTTACAGTTCTATATTCTCAACTCTTACAGGAACATCAGACATGTCTGTCCTGAGTAAAGTATCTTCAACAGGAAACACAGACCTGGTCATGTTCAATGGTAGAACCAAATCTTGATGATTTGTCTCTCTTCCTTATATGGTCACATGTTTACAGATGATCCGGCCTTCCACCTCCACATGGTAAGATTGATGTCCAGTCACCGCAATATTTCACCCAGTAACCACTTTGGTCCTTCCCTGAAATATTTCACATATACCGGCTCTCACACGGTAAATTTCCTCTTGCGACCATACCAGCTAGTTTTCTCACTTCCCTTACTCCTTTTCATCTTCCCCTCTAAATTCAGCATTATTGAGCCCAATCTCGTTCTGAGGCAGTTTCAACAATAACTCTGCGGATGTGATGCTTGTTGTTGTGTGAGGGGTGGTCCTGTAATGAAAAAGAAAGCATGCTGGCTTGGTTGTCAAGGAATCACCAGTTAGCTTTTCCATCCCTGCCTTGAATGCTTGAACTGCCCTTTCAGCCAGTCTGTTTGAGGAAGGGTGGTAGGGTGCAATTTTCACATGAGTCATACCATTGAGGCTGATAAACCATTCAAACTCAGCACTTGTAAATGCTGTGCCATTATCAGAAACGACTACTTCTGGTAATCTGTGAATAGCAAAACTCTGATGTAGTTTCTCAATCATAGTGGCCGCGTTGGTGGCTTCACCTCACATCCGTTCAACCATTTTGACTGGATATCAACAATGAGCAGAAACATTGTTCCCAGGAAAGGTCCAATGTAGTCAATGTGTAACCGCACCCAAGGTCTACCTGGCCACTCCCATGGGCTTAATGGAGCTGTCACTGGCAACTTTTGCAGTTGCTGACATTGCACATGACTTTACTAAACTCTCTATTTCACCATCCATCCCTGGCCACCTTAGAAACCTGCATGCTATGGTCTTCATTCGGGAAATTGCTGGATGTGCACTGTGTAGTTCAAGTAAAAGAGGCTCCTTTCCCTTTGGAGAAACTATCACTTGTGCTCCCCACAATAAGATGCCATCCTGGCCAGTTATTTCATGTCTTCTGTTGAAGTATGGTTTCATTTCGTCAGATACTGGCTCCTGAGACCAACCGTGTAGCAATTATTCTCGTACTTGAGATAGGACTGGGTCCTGACTTGTCCAGTCTCTGATCTGACGAGCACATATCAGCGAGGAATCTAAGAAATTTAACAGTGAAACAAATTCCTGTGGAACTGGGATGTGCTCATCATTTTCTTGTAAAGGCAAACAACTAAGGGCATCAAAGTTTGCGATTTGGTTGCCAGGTCTATGTACGAAAGTGTATTTATGCTGCCAGAATTAAAGCCCATCATTGTATTCTTGCTGAAGTTATGGGTAGTATAGCCTTTTCCTCATTAAACAAACCTAACAGTGGTTTGTGGTCTGAAACGATTGTAAAATGGTGTCCGTGTATATACTGGTGAAATTTCTTGACACCAAAGATGATGGTCAGGTCTTCTTTTTCTATCTGCGAGTATCCCTTTTCCACTGTGGTGAGCATCCTTGATAAATAACCTATTGGCCGTTTTGTGCTTTCATCCATCCGATGAGATAGCGCTGCTCCCATTCCATAGGGAGATGTGTCACATGTCAGCACCAATTCTTTCGTCTGGTCATAATGGACTAATAGATTGGACGAGTGCAACAATTGTTTCACCTTTATTAAAGCTTCTTTCTGGGGTGCCTCCCAAGACCAACATATGTTCTTTTTGAGTAGGGAATGCAGGGCGGCCTGCATTGTAGACAACTTAGATAAGAACCATCTGTAATAGTTGATCATTCCTAGGAATGATTTGAGCTCTGAGGTGTTCTTTGGTGCAGGTGCCTCTCTTATGGCTCTCACTTTTTCCTCAACCTGGTGGAGGCCCTGTGAATCTACCCAGTGACCCAAATAGATTACCTCCCTCATTTGGAAAGTGCACTTTTTTTTTGACACACTCCAGCTTGCAAGAAATGTTTTAAGGCTTCTAAGTTTGCCAAATGCTCTCTTTCAGTGAATCCTGTCATCAGTGCATCGTCTAAATAGACTACAACCTGGGGCAATCCCTGCAGTAAGCTTTCCATTGTTCTCTGAAAGATGGCACAAGCTGAGGAGACACCGAAAGGCAATTGTGTATATTGGTACAACCCTTTGTGGGTATTAATTGTGACAAATTCCCTGGAGGCACTATCCAATTCTAGTTGTTGATAAGTATGAGTCATGTCAAGCTTTGTGTACATTGTCTCTCCTGCCAGCTTGACATACAGGTCTGCTATTTTTGGAATGGGGCACCTGTCCAGTTTGGCTACTTTGTTAACTGTCAGTTTGTAGTCTCCACAAATTCGGACACTTTGGTCAAGTTTAAGGATGGGCACTATGGGTGCTGCCCATTCTGAGAACTGAACAGGTTGTGTAACGCCCAGTTTCTCTAATCTGTTCAGCTCAGTGTCAACTTTTTCTCGCAAGGCGTATGGCACCGGTCTCGCCTTCATGAAGTGAGGGGTTGCTTCCAGATCCACATGAATCTTGGCCTGCAGGCCCTGGATTTTCCCCAGTTCGTCCTTGAAGATGGTGGCATACTTTCTAAGTAGCTCTGGTAGCCCACTTGCTCTCAACTGGAAAATTTCAGACCATTTTAACTTAATCGCCTTTGACCAATTTTGCCCCAGGAGGCTTGGCCCTTCATCTGCTACCACCATAGTGGCTTCCATAATGGACAGTTACTCTGCTTATGCCTTTTACTTGAATGCCTTTACCCTTCTATGTTCTTAGCTTGGCAGCTGTTTCTTCTCAATTTAATTGATGTTTACCATTATTCAAATATCTGAAGGTATGTTCCACAATTACTGTAGTGAAAGCTCCCGTGTCCACATCCATTCTAACAGGTTTGCCATTTACTTTCACTGTGACAAAGATTGATTCTGTCTTTCCAACTTTCAGATTAAATGAGTAAATGTCAGAATTTGTTGTTTCAGGCTCTTCTACATTGTAGATTTCATTGGGCTTCTTTTGTTTACAAGCCTGCTTTAACCTTTTCTTGCACTGCCTCATCATATGTCAATTTCTGTGACAATAGTAGCGTACGATTTTTTTAAAAATGCCACTAAATCACTAAAAGACTGATTGTTTCCACCTCTATTATTTTTCTTTATTCTTCAGCTAGTGGGGGCTGTTTCCTGCTTCTTGGCAGAGTCTCACTTTTTTGTGCCACTTTCGGCTGAGGTTTCCTGCCCAATGTGGAGGACGGCACCATTTTGTGCATCCTGTATTGCTTTTGAATCTCTTACTGCACTTTCTATGGCCAGCACTATCTCTAGCACCTTCTTGAAATCCAGATTCACTTCAGATAATAATTTTTTCACACCACACACTAAGCGATCTCTGAGCATGTCGTTCAGAGTTGTACCGAACTCACATTGTTCCGTTAGCTGCTCAAATTTTCCATGTAGCATGCAATGGTCTCACCTGGGGCTCTATTTCACGAATTAAACCTGAGCCTCTGCGTCATGAATGAGGGCTTGGGTTGAAAGTGATCCTTCACGAGGTCCACCAATTCATCAAAATTTTTCAAATCTGGGGTGCTGGGTGCTGTCAAACTTCAAATCAAGCTGTAGGTTTCACTCCCACAAGTACTCAAGAGGATCACTCACCTCTTCTCTTCCCCCATAATCTCACTCGCTTGAAAAAAGTACGTGAAGCATTCTATGTATTGAGACCAATTGTCTGTGGCTGGTTCAAAAGGATCAATTCTCTGAAATTGTGGCATTTTAAATGAGGATAACTTCTTCAATTCTAACAGAGCTTGCTACTTACAATCGCTGGGCAAGGTACAGTGCCGATTTATTTTTAACTTGATTTTTTTCTGTTCAATCCTGTTTAACCTCATTGCCAGTTTGTTGTAGGGTGACCAAGTTGTACTATTAATGGTAGAGTTGATCTGCAGATAATTTTTCATTGCCAGTTTGTTGTAGGGTGGGTGAGTTGTGCTATTAATGATACAGTTGATCTGCAGACACTTTTTGGGTGAAAGCAACTACATGTATGCTTTCAACTGTTACTCTACCTCTATACTGACTGCTGAGGTAGTCCATGCTATTCTCCTATTGGTTACTACAGATCATGTGATCTTCCTTAACAAATAATTCTTAAAGGTACGTTACACTCTAAATAAAATCATTATTACTACAGTTCTCTAGCCCCTAATGAAATATGAAAAGAGCTGCTTAGCCCAGCTGAGTGGTTGCAATATTTGTAGGAAGTTAGTCCAGTGTCTGGTTTGTTTCATTGCTTGTTTTTTTCAAATGTGTGCCATAAACCCTCAGAACTTGTTTTATGAATCCATCACCTTGAGAACTGAACTCTTCCCAATTTCTGATGTTTATTTTGACCATTTCATATCCCGCTGTACATCAGTTTTCATTATTTATTTTCATACTGCGATTTACTCAGTCACCATGGGCTATATCGCAGGCCTTTTATTCAGACCTTTTGTTCAGACCTTTTGTTCAGGCCTGTTGCTCAGACCTGTTATTCAGACCTTTTGTTCAGGCCTGTTGCTCAGACCTGTTGTTCAGGCCTGTTGCTCAGACCTGTTGCTCAGGCCTGTTGCTCAGGCCTGTTGCTCAGACCTGTTGTTCAGGCCTGTTGCTCAGGCCTGTTGTTCAGGCCTGTTGTTCAGGCCTGTTGCTCAGGCCTGTTGTTCAGGCCTGTTGCTCAGGCCTGTTGTTCAGGCCTGTTGTTCAGGCCCGTTGTTCAGGCCTGTTGCTCAGACCTGTTGTTCACGCCTGTTGTTCACGCCTGTTGTTCAGACCTGTTGTTCAGGCCTTTTGTCTTCAGGCCTATTTCTCAATCAGTTTTTGAGCTGCTTGTCTATTTTGGGCTCCGTGGGGGTGGAAAGGTGAGTGGGGCTGGTTCAAAGGTTGGGGTTTATCATCATTCCCAATTGAGGCTGGCATGTGTGGTCACATGACTAGAAATAGGAAACAGCCAATCAGAAGCATGGCAATGTAATGAGTAATACTGTTACAACAGGCAACCAATCCCAGGCCGTGCACAATTCTAAGCTGGCCAGTTGGACAAATTTTGGACAACCGTGGGCAGTGTGTTGCATAGAGGGCAACTGTGGGAACAGGAGAAAATGTGGGGCATAGAGAGAAAATGTGGGGCACAAGCAGAGGCCAAATATGAGGAAACAATCAGAGGGCAAACGTTTGGCAAAAATAGACTTCAGTGCTTAATGTCTTGCTATTCCCAGTTATCTTGCTGAGAGCTGTGGGCATGAACATTGGGTGGGGGCATGGAGCAGGGAGCAGGGAAAGCTTTGGGTGCAATATGATGATGTGAGCAGTTTACATATCCTGATCACCCCTGATTGGTTGGACTCACACTTGGAAAATGGTCACTTGATGAGATACTATAGGCATGAGCCACGGAACTGCACTCAATGTGAGTCTGCTTTCTGAAAGCAATGTTAAAGCGATTGAAAAGTATTTAATTCTTCTCTACATTGAATCTTAAAGTGTATTTGCTTGTTTGTCGTAAACAAACTCAATGACTCATTGTTCTTTGGAACCAAATAGCCATCTAAACTGCAATTTGTTACTCTCATGTTCCAGCCTCTTGCCAGACAACCCAACACTGCGCTTATAGATACTCTCCTGTGCAATCAGATTAATGCAGGTTAAAATCAGATTAATACATACATTCCATTCAAATCCTCCAGTAGCTATTCCACCAGCTGCACCATTACCAGCTAAACCCACAAAGTGACCACTGCCAATGTTACTGGCAAACAGAGAAGCTCCAATCTGAGGGAGGAAAGAAACAGGGTTTAAATTCCAATCACATACCAGGAGGTACATTCCAGTCATATACCAGGAATTATATTATAGCCATATATCAGGAGGTACATTCTAGTCATATACCAGGATTCACATTCCAATTATATACCAGAAGATACATTCACCCATATACCAGGAGTTACTTTCCAGTCATATACCGGTAGGTACACTCCAGTCATATACCAAGATGTACATTACAGTCATATACCAGGACATACATATAGTGTATACCAGTGATTTATAATTCAGCCATGGAGCATCCTTACAGATAATGTCCCAAGCTCCACCATCACCATCCCTGGGTATGTCCTGTCCCATTGGCAAGACAGGCCCAGCAGAGGTGGCAGCACAGTGGTGTACATTTGGGACGGAGTTGCCCTGGGAGTCCTCAACATCAACTCTGGATCCCATGAAGTCTCATGGCATCAGGTCAAATATGGGCAAGGAAACCTCCTGCTGATTGCCACATACTGTCCTCCCTCAGCTGTTGAACATCACTTGGAGGAAGTACTGAGGGTGGCAAGGGTGCAGAATGTATTCTGGATGGGGGACTTCAATGTCCTTTCAGGAGAAGACGACTCATAACAGCATTAGTTCGTGGACCGGTAGAGGCCCCCCAAACCTCCAAATCCTATCCAGACACGAGCAGGACGTCTTGGAGCTGGAGAGGTGCCACACGCCTCGGTCAACTGGCCATGGGAAGGCTGGGGTGTCAGATGAAGGTAAGAGTGCAGTGCACAGAGGTGAGAGTTTCAGATGCTGCATACATTGTTCTGTAGTCTCAACACTGATGGGAGTCTCCAGACTGGAGTCCCCATTGACGACTGAAAGACAACGGCACCATGATGCAGATCTCCATTGTCTCACCAGGGTACCTGGCATGCAGAGTGACAGTGTGATGACTTAAACTAATAACATGTCCTTCTTCTCCCTTAGCTTTGCCTCCACACACCCAATCGCAGGACCCCGAAGACCCATCACTGACGCCAGAGGACTGCCAGGCTCCAGATGCACCTGCATCATGCCCACTCTCTGAACTAGGCACCAGCACAGATACCAGCACCTGGTGGGCATTAGATCTTTGGCTAGTATATCGGTGCACAGAGGTGAGGGAACTTCACAGTCACTTGAGATACAGGCGGAGGGAGAGAGTGCCCAGGGCATCAGCGGTCAGAGGACTGCTGGAGGCCAGGACGGTGTTCAGTCAAAGGCAGATGATGAGCCTCTGGAGTCATCCATTAGGCGGCAGATGCTGGATGTGCAGGAGGATCTGGCAGAGATCCATGAGTGTGCCATGGTCTCCATATGGAGGAGTCCATGCAGAGCACTGTGGTGACCCTCATTGCTGAGCACGCTGCCTCCTTCACTGAGAGACTGGCAACTCTCATGGAGAGGCAGCTCCAGGAACAGAATCAGGGGTTCCTGGGTTTGGCTCGGACCTGCAAGTCCTCACACGGGCACTAAGCTCGGGTAGTTAGTATCCATGTGGGAGATGGATAAGGCATCCAGTATCCCAGTGAAGAGCCCATCCATCAGTGGTAAGCAGGGAGGTCCAAAGTGACCTCACATTGGTGCACAAGCTGCCTGTCATCTCTGCGCGCTCCTTTCAGGACGCTCTTGATAGCGGCAGCAGCTCCTCCGCCTCTCTGCCAGTGACCGCAGCATTTGATGAGGCTGTGGCGACTGGGGAGATGCCAGCCATGGCACTGGCCACTCCCTCCCAGGCAGGGCCAGCACAGGCTCCATGGGCCAGAGAACACCCGCCGAGGTCATCAAGGCCAATAAGATAGCAGAGTCAGAAGGCTGTCTCCAATGCTGGTGCTAGCGAGGGGGGAGCACCAAGACGTAGCATTGACAAGTGTAAGTTTAAGGCACCATGAGCACAAGGGGAACTGGTCACAGGTGATCTTCTATTGTGCAATGTTTTGTTTATTTTAACTGGTCTGGGGTTGAAGACCAGAGAAGATTCTGTTACTTTATTTTGACTGTCAGCATAAGATAAATTTTCTTTTGTTGTAATGGCCTAAGTATGCTTCACCTTTTTTTATTTAATGTGGTGCAAGTTATGCCAATATGTAATACTGGACATGGGTGGCTTGAAAATTTATTGCACAGCGTTATGGCACATCGGATGGTAAATGCTGAGCTGTTCAAATCCCAGAGGGAAACTTGAAACAACTGCCACAACTGTTTTATAATTTGTATTTAGTTCAAGTTGCTTGCCTTCAATTCAGTAGTAATACGACCACTGAGTCTTATAGGTTTCTTAAAAAACTAAATTAAAACTTTATTAATAAAAAAATGATTTTAAGCGCATATATAGGTTTACAAATTACTACTATGATAACTCCTAGTTCCCCTAATTAATCTAACTCCAAGTTACACTTCTGTTAAGGCAACAGTAAAACACCTAGATTTAAACAGACCCAGGCAAAGTAATATGATACCCTGAACAGTCGTATTCAAAGTGAGTTTTCTTAAATTCAGTTTCTTGTGGACAGCAGCTTGAGGCTTATATGCTTGAAGCTTTTCACACTTGTGTTAGATCTTAAAATGCCTGCCCTTACACACAGCCTTCTCTCCTTTATATGTATTTTCCCCTTTGAATGCAAATTCCCATTGTTTCACTATGCCTTTGGACTTTACCTCTCTAATAATAAAACTCTATCATAGTACTAATTTTACCAGTAATCTTTGCGAAAAATAAACACACTGTTTCTTAACTTCTTCTGGCTAGGTGTAACATTTCACTCCCTCTTTTGTATTCAAGCTACTCTGGCTTATTTAAAAATACAAATGTTCCCTTTACACCTCACATTCTAAAACTTCACCCATGTTTACCTATTAGCATTTCAAACGTAGCTTCTCTTCTAACATCAAAGCCTTCAGACCAGCTGCCTGTAATTGAATTAGGTCACACACACACAGACCCCATTATTACTCTACTTTACAATAAATTCCAAAAAACATTATGAAAATTATATCTTCCTGACACACAGGCACTGAGTGGACTTTGGAGTCAAAGAAAAGAGTCATTTCAGACATCTGAGATAGAAGCGGCAGTCCTGGTATGAGGTGGTAGCATTTATTTGGTAACCTAGCTGAAAGAGCATTGGATCAAGGTGTTCCTGGTGTCCCTGCCTCCCTGGAGGCTACCGAGGTCAGCCTCCATGCCCTGACCGTTCTCCTCACCGTGCTCCTCTTCTGACTCAAAACTGGATTCACCACCTGTGGCCTGTGCAGCTGCGTCAACATCTTCTTCCTCTAGTGGGACCCCCTTGCCAGTGCCAGATTGTGGAGAGCGCAGCATGCAACCACTATTAGTGAACCCGCTCTGGGGGCATTGTAGTGTTCCCCCTGAAGGATCCAAGCATTGGAAGCACATCTCCAGAAGACCAATGGTCCTCTCTATCACCGCCCTTGTGGAGGCATGACTCCTATTATAACCCTACTCTGCCTCTGTTCTTGGGTGGCAGAGAGGTGTCATGAGCCACCTTTTCAACGGATAGCCCTTGTCACCCAGCAGCCATCCAACCAATTGGGCTGAAGCACTGAAGAGCCTTGGCACCTGGGAGTATCTGAGGATGTAAATGTCATGGGAACTGCCAAGGTACCTTGCACAGACTTGCAAAATATGCTTCCTATGGTGACACACTATCCGCACGGTCATGGAATAGAAGCCCTTCCTGTTGATGAAGGCACCGGGCTCACTTGCTGGCGCCTTTATGGCTGCATGTGTGCAGTCTATTGCTCCCTGGACGTGGGGGAAGCCAGCAATGGTCGCAAAGCCTCTGGCTCACTGTGTCTGGCTGGCCTCGTTCATATGGAAATGAATGAAAGTTAATACCTACCTGAACAGAGCTTCTGTCACCAGCTTGATGCAACTGTGGACAGCTGATTTTGAGACTCCTCACAGATCCCTCACTGAGCCCTGGAAAGAGCCGGAGGCATAGAGGCTGAGCCACTGTGACCTTCAGAGCCACTGGCATGGGGTCTCCACCACACAGTCAGAGCTAATCTCAGGCCCAATCATCTGCCAAATGGAGGTCACTGTCTCCCTTCAGAGGTGGAGCCTCCTTTGGCACTGCACCTCGGACATATTGAGGTAGCTGCATCGCTGCCTGTAAACCCTGGCAGCAGGATAGAGGCATCTTCTACGGCCCCTACCGCCTTGGAATTCCTGTTGGCCCTGTGCCTCTTGTGCCTGCGCCTCTCCCCCCACAGGTCCCTCCCCTGGAAGCTGAATAGGGAAACATGGCCTCATCTCCCTTCTGCCCCTCTCTTCCTCAGAGGAAGAGGTGCCACCAGCAGAGACCGCAATCCCCATTACCAGGGTAAGGGAAGGCTGTCGAATACCTGGAAGGGCCCACATGGTCTGAATCCTCAGGACCTGGAAGACACCAATAAGTCCTGAAATGAGACTTGGAAATGCTAAGAATGAAGTTCCGATTAGGGAAAACACTGCCAAGTTCCAATGAGCCACCAGCATCAAGTTATCTCCAAAACTCCTCACTACTCACACTGGCAATGCTGCTGACCCTTTTTCATCCCACCTATGGATGATGTTTTGCAAATTGTGGCCTGCCCGCCTACACGCTTTGTCCGTGCGTCAAGCGAAAAATTGTATGGACAACGTTAAATTGCTGTCAGTTGGGTTGTCAAGAGCCTAACTGGCCTGTTAATTAATGGCGGGAGCAGCTCCAACTCCTGCGCGTGCCCACTGAGCGAAATATCGGGTGAGTGCATGACAACGTCGGGACGCTCGTCTCATCTCGTCGCATATCATTTCACGTTCAAGCGGGTCAGGCACGTATCCGCCCATTCAGCGAAAAATTCTGCCCCATGTTTAGCTCCCTCTCTGCATTCCACAGTTAGCTGTCTCTCGATCCCATGGTGATATTACTTTCCCTCACTCTATTCCATGGCTAGCCCTCGCTCTCTCTATCTTATCTTGACAATATTACTTTCTCTCTCTCTTTCTATTCCATGGTGATATTACTCTCTTTCTCCCCCTCACCCCCTATTCCATGGTTAGCCTGCTCCCTCTCTCTCTATCTCCCTTTCACCCTCTCTTCCATGGTTATTTGTCTCTCTCTCCCTATTCCAAGGCAATATTACTCTCTCTGTCCCTCTATTCCGTGGTTAGCTTGCTCTCTCTCACCTTACCCCAGGGTGATATTACTCTCTCTCTTTCCCCTGGTTATCTCTCTCTCTCAATCCCATGGTGATATCATACATTTGTCCATCATCACAAATCTGACAATTTGGGTAGAAAGTTTCTTACCGGCCACCATATCATACTCCTGCCAGCAAGGAAGAAACCTCCGACTGTGCCCCGGTTGCTCCTCACCATTGCCTGTGGAAACGACATGAATATTAGTGCGATTATCAGACTCTACCTCTGCCCTCTGTATGACCCCAGCCTTTAAGGCTTATCCTGAACTCCATTAGAAGGACAGATTAAACTCCAGGCCACTGCTGTGAGGAACCTAGCAGGAAAAATTACCAGAACCTTTAGAACATTTTAAAAAGTAACAAGTGTATCACATTTTACTTTCCAAAAGCAAAATCCTGAAGATGCTGGAAATGTAAACTGAAGCCAAAAAATGCTGGAAATACTCAGCCTGTCAGGCAGCGTCTGTAGAGAGAGATTTACTGAGTTAAAGTTTTGTGTCCACAATCTTTGAACAGAATTGGAAGATGGTAAGAGACATGACTTGTTCAAAGAAAGTACAGATCTGGAATGATGAAAATAGTAGAATCATAAAATGATAGAAATGATAAGCGGAATTGGACAGAGGGCAACAGGAAAACTGTTGAACTTGTGTAAGGAGAGGACACTGAGTGAAAATGGTCAGAAAACTTACTGAAGAGCACAATGATTCCATTGGAAGGGAAGGCAAACATCAGGAAACATGAAGAGCATTATAGCATAATTTTGATCACACAGGTAATGTTAAAAATCCTAGCAAATAGTTAAAGCAAAACATTAGATCAACTGTGATCAGTGGGTTTTAGGAAGGGCTGTGGAACTAGACAGGCAGGAGCAGTGATGAGACTGTTAAGCAAAAGCAGCATAAAATACCAACAACAAGTGTACACCTTTCTTTTTATTCATTCACGGGCTGTGGGCTTCACTGGCTGGTCCAGCATTTATTGCTTATCTCTAGTTGCCCTTGAGAAGGTGGTGGCGAGCTGCCTTCTTGAACTGCTGCAGTCCATGTGGTGTAGGTACTGTTAGGAAGTGCTGTCAGGAAGGAAGTTCCAGGATTTTGACCCAGTGACAGTGAAGGAACAGCGATATATTTCCAAGTCAGGATGGTGAGTGGCTTGGAGGGGAACTTGCATGTGGCAGGGTTCCCATCTATCTGCTGCCCTTGTTCTTCTAGATGGTAGTGGTCGTGGGTTTGGAAGGTGCTGTTGAAGGACCCTTGCTGAATTCCTGCAGTGCATCTTGTAGATGGTACACACTGCTGCCACTGTGCGTCAATGGGGAAGGGAGTGAATGTTTGTGGGTGGTGCCAATCAAGTGGGCTGCTTTGTCCTAGATGGTGTCGAGCTTCTTGAATGTTGTGGGAGCTGCACTCATCCAGGCAAGTGGAGTGTATTCCATTACACTCCTGACTTGTGTCTTGTAGATGGTGGACAGGCTTTGGGGAATCAGGAGGTGAGTTACTCATCACAGAGTTCCTAGCCTCTGACCTGCTCTTGTAGCCACAGTATATATATGGCTAGTCCAGTTCAGGTTCTGGTCAATGGTAACCCCCAGGATGTTGATAGTGGGGGATTCAGCACTGGGAATGCCATTGAATGCCAAGAGGTGATGGTTATAATCTCTCTTGTTGGAGATGGTCATTGCCTGACACCTGTGTGGCGCGAATGTTACTTGCCACTTGTCAGCCCAAGCCTGGATATTGTCTGCGTCTTGCTGCATTTGGACATGGACTACTTCAGTATCTGAGGAGTCGTGAATGGTGCTGAACATTGTGCAATCACCTGCGAACATCCCCACTTCTGACCTTATGATGGAAGGAAAGTCATTGATGAAGCAGCTAAAGATGGTTGGGCCTAGGACACCACCCTGAGGAGCTCCTGCTGTGATATCCTGGAGCTGAGGTGACTGACCTCCAACAACCAAAACCATCTTCCTTTGTGTTAGGTATGATTCCAACCAGCAGAGAGTTTTCCCTCTGATTCCCATCGACTCCAGTTTTGCTAGGGATCCTTGATGCCACACTCGGTTAAATGCGGCCTTGATGTCAAGGGCAGTCACTCTCACCTCACCTCAGGAATTCAGATCTTTTGTCCATGTTTGAACCAAGGCTGTAATGAGGTCAGGAACTCAGTGGACTTGGCGTAAGCCAAACTGAGCATCAGTGAGCAGGTTATTGCTAAGCAAGTGCCACTTGGTAGCATTGTTGATGATCTCTTCCATTACTTTACTGATGATCAAGAGTAGACTGATGGGGCGGTAATTGGCTGGGTTGGATTTGTCCTGCATTTTGTGTACAGGACATATAGGACATAGATGCCAGTGTTGTAGCTGTACTGGAACAGCTTGGCTAGGGGCACAGAAAGTTCTGGAGCACAAGTCTTCAGTACTATTGCCAGAATATTGTCAGGGCCCATAGCCTTTGCAGTATCCAGTGACTTCAGCCATTTCTTGATATCATGTGGAGTGAATCAAATTGGCTTACTGTTAAATTTCTTAGATTCCTCACCAGTATGTGGTCGACAGATCAGAGACGGGACAATTTAGGACCCAGTCCTATCTCAAGTAGGAGAACAAGTGCTACACGGTTGGTCACAGGAGTCCATATCTGATGAAATGAAACCGTACTTCAACAGAAGACATGAAATAACCAGCCAGGATGGCATCTTAATGTGGGGAGCACGAGTGATAGTTTCTCCAAAGGGATGGGAGCCGCTTTTAATTGAACTACATGCACATCCAGGAATTTCCCAAATGAAGACCATATTAATGCAGCTATTTATGGTAACCTGGGATGGATAGCAAAATAGAGAGTTTAGTAAAGCACTATGTGCAATGTCAGCAACTGCAAAAGTTGCCAGCGACAGCTTCATTACACTCATAGAAGTGGCCAGGTAGACCCTCGGCTCAGTAACACGTTGTTCCCAGGAAAGGTCCAGCATGGTTTCTGTTCATTGTCAAAACCCATTCAAAATGGTTGATGACTTCACTTCACATACATCCAATGTCAGGCCTTACAATTGAGAAGCTACATCAAAGTTTTGCCATTCACGGACTACCAGAAGTAGTGGTTTCCGATAACGGCATGGCACTTACGAGTGCTGAGTTTTAACAGTTTATCAGCCTCAATGTTATCACTCATGCAAAAACTCCACCGTGCTACCCTTCCTTAAATGGACTGGCTGAAAGTGAGGTTCGAGCGTTCAAAGCAGACATAAAGAAGCTAACTGGTGATTCCTTGTGGTGGCAATCAAGCTAACACGCTTTCTTTTTTATTACAAGGCTACCCTTCACACAACAACAGTTGCGGAGTTATTGTTGAAATGCCGTCTCACGATGAGGTTGAGCTTAATCATGCCAAATTTAGAGGGGAAGGTGGAAAGAAGTCAGGGGAGCCAGAAAACTAGACATGACTGGCATAGTCACGAGTGGAAATTTACCATGGGAGAGCCAGTATACATGAAAAACTTTGGAGAAGGACCAAAGCGGTTACCAGATGAAATAGGTGTGATGACTGGACGTCTATCTTAACACGTGGAGGTGGAAAGCTGGATCATCCATAAACATATGACCATATAAGGAAGAGAGGCAAATCACCAAGATTTGGTTCCACCAGTGATCATGACCGGGTCTGCAATTCCTGTTGAGGACACTCAACTCAGGACTGACATGCCTGATGCTCCAATAGGAGTTGAGGATACAGAACTGTAAGTGCCCACTGAAGCACCTGATGTTCAGGCAACTCCGGAAAAGAAGGTTCCTGACAAAGAATCTGAAGTTGTGGAGCTGCGATGTTCCACACGTACCAGGAAACCACCTGAAAGATTGAACTTGTAGATTCCTTACCCAGTGTAAATATTATGTTGTAAATATTATGTTGTCTTGAAAAATTTGTACTTGTAAATCTATGTATAGCCAAGGAGGGGGGATGAATGTAGTGATTAAAGGGGGAGGAATGTAGTAATTATGGTTTTATTTAGTGTGTAATGTACCTTTAAGAATTATCCTTGTTAAGGAATATCATATGATCTGTAGTAACCAATAGGAGAGTAGCGTGGGCTACCTCAGCAGCCAGTGTAGAGTTAGAGTTGGAGTTGAAAGCACACGTGTAGTTACTGCTGGGTATATTGTAAATAATCTTAATGTTTCCACCCAAGAAATAAAATAAAATTTAAAATGAAATGAAATATTTTAACTGACTAAATAAGTAAAAAAATAAAGAAACAAAAACTGGATTAAAAAAGGGGTCAAGAGGGAGGAGAAGTTGTTGAACTCAATGTTAAGTCTGGAAGGCTGTGAAGTGCCTAATCGGAAGATGAGCTGCTGTTCCCCCAGTTTGTGTTGGGCTTCACTGGAACATTGCAGCAGGCCAAGGACAGACATGTGGACATGAGAGCAGGATGGTGTGTTGAAATGGCAAATGACAGGAAGGTTCAGACCTTCATGCTTGCTGACTGAACGAAGGTGTTCTGCAAATCAGTCACCCAGTCTGCATTTGGTCTCTCCAATGTAGAGGAAACTGCATTGGGAGCAGCGAATGCAGTAGACTAAATTGAGGGAAGTGCAAGTGAAATGCTGCTTCACTTGAAAGGCATGTCTGGAGCCTCGGACGGTGAGGAGGAAGGGGGTAAAGAGGCAGGTGTTTCACCTTCTGTGATTGCATGGGAAGGTGCCGTGAGAAAGAGGTGATAAGTTGGGGCTGATAGGTGAGTGGACCAGAGTGTCCCGGAGGGAATGGTCCCCATGGAATGCTGATCAGCCGAGGGCGGGGGGGGGGGTGGTTGTGTGTGTGAAGAGAAGATGTGTCTGGTGGGGGCATCATGCTGGAGTTGGCGGAAATGGTGGAGGCTGGTGAGGTGAAAGCAAGGACAAGGGGTATCCTATCATGGTTCTGAGAGGCGGTGGGGGGGGGAGGGTGGGGGGGGCTGCTGCTGAGGGGTGAGGGCACAGACGTGCGGGAGATGGGTTGGACACAGTTGAGGGCCCTGTCAACCACCATGGTTGGTAGAAATTATGCTTTTAGACAACCTGCAAATAAAAATGAGAGGCTCCTACATGCAACTGAAGAGGAAAGAACAAGACCATGAAACGTGGAGAGATGAGCAGCGGAGCCTGCCCAAACGGAGATCACCATACTGCACAGGGGCTGGGGGAGGGGAGGAGAGAACAAAAGGAAAGGTTTGCAATATGGTGGATGATAAAAACGATTTAATGACAACCATGCCTTCAGCTGCTTAGGCTTTAAACTCTGGAATTCCATCACTAATCCTTTCCATTTCTTTACCCTCCTCTAAGACACTCCTTTAAATACCTCTTCAGAAAGCTTTTAGTCACCTGATTGAATACCTTCCTATACGGCTCAGTATCAAATTTCATTACGTGCTGGAACACTCTGTATGACTGCAAGTTATTGTTTGTCTCATTGCCCTTTGCTGATGACTCATTCTACAACTTTACTTTTGGCTGGCTGCAAAAGCTCTCCTTTTAACTCAATCCTTTCCCATTGCCACTGGACAACTCTATCAGACAGTGACAGAATGTCTGCCAATTGGTTCTGGCACTAGTCCAAGGTCCTGTGATATCTCCCTGTCCCACAGCTTGGTGTTTCTCAGAATCAGTTGATAAACAAGGAAGTGTTTGAATAATGTGGGCTTTATTATCATGGTGACTGCATTCGCACACTGTTACCTCTAGAGTTAATGACAGAATAAAAAACATCTTTTGAAGATATATGATTCATTATGTTCTTAACTGGAGGATGCAGAATAGTTGAGTTCAAGAGACATTCAAGAGAAGGGCTTGAAGGCTCAGGTAAAGGTTTGCCCGTGGAGGGTACCTCTGAAAGAGGGACATCTTGTTTGGACTTATAGATATCACATAGTCTACATTATATCCTGGAATGGTTTTGATTAACTGAGGGGCTTGGAGAGGACTTATTTGGAATATTTTCTTCTTTCATTGGCCTTGGCTTATTCTCTGATTTGTTTGACTCTCCCGGGAGATTACATGGCTGAAGGTTGGGAGGGGTGGGGTAGATGGGTGATGCAGGAACGAGGGGGCACGGGGGGAATGGAGAGTGTAAGGGGGTGGGGAAATGTGGCAGCATCCTTCTGCTCCCTGATCTAAAATTTGCTCCTGTTCTGGCAATGACTCAATTTTAAAATTCTCATCCCTGATTTCAAATCCCTCCCATGGTCTCACCACTCCCTATCCCGGTGATCTCCTCCAGCCCCACAGCCCTCCGAGATATCTGTGCTTCTCCAATCTGTCCTCTTGAACATCTCAGATTGTAATCGCTCCAACATTGGTGGCTCCAACATTCCCTCCCGAAACCTTTCCACTTCTCCAACACTTTTTCCTCCTTTAATATACTCCATGAAACCCATCCATTTAGCCAGGTGACCACATCTGCAGCAAGTGTTGGCTGCTTGAGGAACTTTGACTCAGAGTTGATGAACTGGAGTCTGGGCTGTGGACGCTGCGACACATCTGGAGGGGGACAGTTACAGTCACACCCCTTAGATTAAATACATCAAATTTGGACCGTGTTCAGGGACAGGATGGTGTGTCTGCAAGTGAGGCAGGTATGGAGATCCAGAGTTTAGCTTTGGAGGAGCCTCAGCCAGTGCCCTTGTCCAATAGGTACGAGGTTATTGCTCCCGGTGTGGATAAGGGCACAGAATACAGGGAGGATGAGCAAACTGACCACAGCACCGTGGTACAGAATGCCATTCTAGTGGGGGAAGAAAAAGGAAATGTAGTAGTAATAGGGGATAGCATAGTTAGGGGAATAGATAATGTTCTCTGCAGCAAAGACAGAGAGTCTCGAATGCTGTGTTGCCCACCTGGTGCCAAGGTTAAGGAGACCTCTTCTTGGCTGGAGAGGAACTTGGAGTGGGGGGGGAAGGATCCAGTTGTCATGGTCCACGTAGGTACCAACAACATAGGCAGGACTAGGAAAGAGGTTGGACTACGAACAGCTCAGGGCGAAATTAAAAAGCAGAACCACAAAGGTAATAATCTCCGAATTACTAACTGAGCCACGTGCAAACTGGCATTGGGTATATGAGATTAGAGAGGTAAATGCTCAAAGATTGGTGTGGGAGAAATGTGTTCCAATTCATGGGGCACTGGCACCAGTGTCTGGGAAGGAGAGAGCTGTTCCATTGAGGCAGGCTTCATTTGAACCATGCTGGGACCAGTGTCTTGGTGAATCGTATAACTAGGGTTGTGGATAGGATTTTAAACTAATTAGTGGGGGGAAGGGTTCAATTAAAGGAAGTTTAGAAAATCAAAAATAAACGAGGGAGCAGAGGTGCAGGGTAGTGAAGAGGCAAACGAAAATCAAAGTGTGACAGGAAGGGGCAGAAAATATAAGCAGAAAAGTGTAGCAGAAATTAGAACCAGAATGAGTAATGATGGTAAAAAGTCAAAGCTTAAGGCTCTTTATTTGAATGCACGCAGCATTTGTAACAAGATAGATGAGTTGACGGCACAAATAGAAATAAATGGATATGACTTGATAGCTGTTACAGAGACATGGCTGCAGAGTGACCAAGACTGGGGACTCAACAGTCAAGGGTATTCGACATTCCAGAAAAATAGGCAAAAAGGAAAAGGAGGTGGGGTAGCTTTGTTAATAAAGGAAGGTATCAGTGCAGTGGTGAGTAGTGATATAGGTGCAATAGATTGTGATGTGGAATTAGTTTGAGTGAAAATAAGGAATAGCTAGGGGAAGAAGTCATGGGTGGGAGTTGTCTATTGGCCCCCAAAGAGTTGCCTCACAGTAGGACAAAGTATAAACCAGGAAATAATGGAGGCATGTGAGAAGGACGTGACAATTGTCATGGGTGATTTTAATCTGCATATTGACTGGACAAATCAGATTGGCAGGAGTAACATGGAAGACGAATTTGTAGAGTGCATCAGGGATTGTTTCTTAGAGCAATACATTGCAGAACCTACCTGGGAATAGACTGCTTTAGATCTAATAATGTGTAATGAGGTAGGATTAATAAGAGATCTCGTAGTTAAGGATCCTCCAGGGGGTAGGGATCACAACATGGTAGAAATTCAAATTCAGTTTGAGGGCGAGCAACTCAGATCTCAAACCAGTGTCCTCACGTTAAATAAGGGTATGAAGAAAGAGTTGTCTAAAGTGGCCCAGGAAAAATAGAGTAAGGGGAAGCTTAGTGGATGAGCAGTAGCAGACATTTAAGCAGATATTTCATAATGCTCAGCAAAAATTTATCCCAGTCAAAAAGAAGGACTCGATGAGAAGGATGAACCACCAATGATTAACAAAGGTGGTCAAGGAGAGTATCCAATCAAAAATTAAGGTATACAAAGTGGCAAAAACTTGTGGTAGGCCAGAAGATTGCGGATTTTTTAGGAACCAGCAGTGGATGACTAAAAAGCTAAGAGGGAGAAGATTGGTTATGAAAGTAAATTGGCAAGAAATATAAAAGCAAACAGCAAGAGTTTCTATGAGAATATAAAAAGAAAGAGAGTAGCTAAAATAAGCGTGGGACCCTTGGAGGATGCGACTGGAGAATTGATAACAGGGAACAGGGAAATGGCAGATAATTTAATCCAATATTTTGCATCAGTCTTCAGGGTGGAGGTGACTATAAACATTCCAAAGATATCAGATAAGCAAGGAACTAATGGGAGGAAAGATCTTGTAACAGTCTCTATCACGAGGAACAAAGTATTTGGCAAATTACTGGGACTAACAGCAGACCTGATGGCCTGTATCCAAGGGTTTTAAAGGAAATGGCTGCAGAGATAGTGGAGGCATTGGTCAAAATATTCCAGAACTCACTGGATTCCGGGAGGGTCCCAGAGGATTGGAAAACTGCTAATGTGATGCCCCTGTTCAAGAAAGGAGGGAGACAAAAAGCAGGAAACTATAGGCCAGTCAGCCTAACATCTGTCATTGGGAAAACGCTTGAGTCCCTTAGTAAGGAAGAAATAGCAGGACATTTAGAAAAGCTTAACACAATCAAACAGAGTCAACATGGTTTTGTGAAAGGGAAATCATATTTGATAAATTTGTCAGAGTTCTTTGAGGATATAACAAAGAGAGTTGATAAAGGGGAGCCAATAGATGTAGTATATTTGGATTTCCAGAAGGCATTCGATAAGGTGCCACATCAAAGGATATTGCACGAGATAAGAGCTCACAGTATTGGGGGTAATGTATTAGCATGGATTGAGGATTGGTTAACACACAGGAGAGAGAGTCAGGATTAATGGGTCTTTTTCAGGTTGGAAAGACGTAACCAATGGAGTTAGGATCATTCCTAGGGCCTCTATTATTTACTATTTATATTAATGATTTGGAGGAGGGGGCAGTGTGTAATGTATCTAAATACGTTGTGATGAGGACATAAGGAATCTGCAAGGGGACATAGACAGGTTGAGTGAGCGGGCAAAAACTTGCCAGATGGAGTTTAATGTAGGAAAGTGTGAGGTGATGCACTTTGGTAAGAAAAATCAAAACACAGACTATTATTTAAATAGAGGGAAACTCCAAGAAAGTGCAGCACCGAGGGATCTGGGTGTTCTTGTGCATGAAATACAAAAAGTTTGCATGCAGGTGCAGCAAGTAATTAAGAAGGCAAATGGAATTTTGGCCGGCATGCTAGGAAGTTGGAGTTTAAAAATAGGGAAGTCTTGTTACAACTGTACAGGGTGTTGGTGAGGCCACACCTGGAATACTGTGTACAGTTTTGGTCACCGTATTTAAGAAAGAAAGAAAGAAAGGCATTGGAGGCAGTTCAAAAGAGATTCACTAGGCTGATTCCTGGGATGAAGGGGTTGACTTATTAAGAACAGTTAAACAGGATAGGCCTTTATTCATTAGAGTTTAGAAGAATGAGGGGTGATCTTATTGAAATGTACAAGATTCTGAGGGGCTTGACAGGGTAGATGTTGAGAAGATGCTTCTGCTAGTGGGGGAGTCTTGAACTAGGGGTCATAGTTACAGAATAAGGGGGCACTCATTTAAAACTGAGGTGCGAAGGAATTTCTCCTCTCAGAGGGTAGTGAATGGCTGGAATTCTCTACCCCAGGGATTTGTGGAGGCTAGATCACTGATAGTATTTAAAGAGGAGACAGATAGATTTTTGAAATATCAGGGAGTTGAGGGCTATGAGGAGCTGGCACAAAAGAGGAGTTGAGGCCTGGGACAGATCAGCCATGAGCTTATTGAATGGTGGGGCAGGCTTGAAGGGCCAAATGGCCTACTCCTGATTCTTTTTCTTATTCTCTTATGTTCCTGGCTTAATGAATGATTTCAGTCTGTCCTGAGAATCTTCAATCCCAGGGAGGTTCCCACAGCTCCTTCCTGAAAGAGGTTATTCACGCTGTCAACCAGTTTGGTTAGGAATCTGTCTCCAGGGAAATAAATAATTTAATCTCTAATCTCACTCAAGGTTGGTTTATTTTAAAACTGTAACCTCCAGTTCTGCAGTCACAGTTTGTATGTTAAATAGTTGGCTAACGTCACCATCATCTACAAAGGCCTCATTGTAATCTAACAGAAATAGGCTGGGCTCTGCAAGTGTCATTATAATCTCTCAACCTAGGTCCCAGAATCACCTTGGAGGCCTGAAAATGAATATTTTCACTAAATTTAACCCTGACACATGCCCATATTTACTTCCCTCCTGTCTTACCTGGCCTTTCAAAGCCTCAATTTTTTGATTCTCACCCTGGTCAAATCCTTCCACGGCCTTCCCTCTCCCTATCTCTGTAACCTCCTCGATCCCTACAACCCTTCAGGGTCTCAGCACTCTTCCAGTTCCAACCTCTTGTGCATGCTAGGGTTGCCAACTCTCCAGAATTAGCCTGCACCATCCAGGAATTGAAGATCAATCATCTCTAGGACACCACTGTGTGCAACCCTGGAGAAAAATAATCGGCTCATTAAAAAAGATAGTTTTAAGAAAATTCTTTGAACATCAATCTTTACCAGACATAAAAATATTGAAAATGGGTGGGGGAAGAGGGGGAGGCGGGAGGCGGGGGTAGGGGGGAAGGGATAAAAAGCCTGTTTGACCGACAGTCAGCATTATCCAATTGGGTTCCGATTGGTGTAGGAAGGCAGTAGGCGGTACATCACAAGGATGGATGTGTTGGCCAACTAATGGCTAGAATGTAGGAGCAAGTCATGTGATGAAACCTCCAGGAATACATTCAATCGCAAATGGCAATGTGTGCCCCACTTCCTTTGCACAGTGGCAGTCAACTGCCTAAGCTCTAGAATTCATTACCTAAACCTTTCCATCTCTTTTGCCTCATTTAATACACCATTTAAAACCTATCTCTTCAACCAAACCTTTGGTCACCTGTCCTACTACCTTATTCTTTGGCACTGTATCAATTATTTGTGTTTGATTATGCTCCTGTGATATGTTTTAATATGTTAAAGGTGCTTTCTAAATGTAAATTATTAGCATTGGGAAGAGACTGTCAGTTAAGATTGCCTCTCATGTCTATTTAAATATGTTACACAAATGCTTTGACTCCACCTTTATCATTAAAGCCACTGCAAGCCAGGAGTGAATACCCCCTTCACACCGTGTGCTGATAGGTTATGGAGTGATTATAAATCTGAATCAGTGTAAATCAGAGACCACTTCTGTTTTATTGATCTTTGGGAGCAATCAGTCATTGCTAGATGTTTGCCAACTCTCCTGTTTCAACTTGTTAGTTTGTTAGTCCATTGTGTTTTTATTTTGATTTGGAAGAAAGATAAGAATTTATAGGAGCAATGTCACTTCATTTCCTCAAAATGAGATTGAGGTCAGTAAACAAAGAGAGCACCAATGGAGCTGACAGCACTGTCAGAGCAACAGAGCCTGTCATGGTTTGTTTTCGGAGTTAAGGCTGAAGGTGGCTGACTTTCACATATCGACAGTCACCCATGCTATTGTAGTATGCTGCCATTTAGTTCTCACACAGGGTGGACCATCAGCCCACTGCCAAACTTCCGAGCGGAAGCCCAGGCACTTTCCCAACAGACAAAGGAACACTGGATGGAGAAAAAGCCCAAATGTGCAATTGTATATCCAGGCCACTGGAGGTAATGGAGCCTCCCCATGATCCAGCAGTTAAAACACTCAGCCTGGTATGGTTCTGGGCTATTAAACAACGGATTCTAGTCTCAAACCCTATCCCGTAGTGAACTTGCTGGTCTTAGCTGGGAGTTGGGTGTGGGGGGGGGTGAGGGGCGGAGACATTGGGTGTGAGGGTAAGAAGTTGGACGTGAGGGTAGGTTGGGAGTGGGGGGATGGTGTAGAACAATCAGCCTGGTTGATCCTGGGTTAGTGAGTTGAAGCATCATCAGTGTTCAACCACAGACACTGACTTAAGGTGATTTGCAAAGGAACCGAAGGCGACTTGAGTAAAAGCTATTTTCCACAGTGTGTGGTTTTTTTTAATCATTCATGGGATGTGGGCTTTGCTGGCTGGGCCAGCATTTATTGCCCATCCCTAATTGCCCTTGAGAAGGTGGTGGTGAGCTATCTTCTTCAACCACTGCAGTCTATGTGGTTTAGGTACATCCACAGTGCTGTTAGGGAGGGAAAGCCAGGATTTTAACCCGGCGACAATGAAGGAACGGCGATATATTTCCAAGTCAGGATGGTGCGTGGCTTGGAGGGGAACTTCCAGGTCATGGTGTTCCCATGTGTCTGCTACCCTTCTCCTTCTAGATGGTAGTGGTCATGGGTTTGGAAGATGCGATTGAAGGAGCCTTGGTGAGTTGCTGCAGTGCATCTTGTAGATGGTACACACTGTTGCTACTGTGTGTAGGGGGTGGAAGGAGTGAATGTTTAAGGTGGTAGATGGGTTGCCAATCAAATGGGCAGCTTTGTCCTGGATGGTGTCGAGCTTCTTGAGTGTTGTTGAAGCTGCACTACCATAAACTTGGAAGGTGCAGGACAGGTTTCTTATAAGAAACAGTGAACTTTATTAACAGACTTCAGAGGAGACCACACACTTGTTCCTAGACTAGATCACCACTCTCAGCTACCTGTGTTAACAGGATCCAAGCTGATTAGTGAAGTCAAAACCAAGATACAGAGCTTTTCTCTAACAAGGGAGTTGATTGACTTGTTCAGTCTCACAGCTCTCCTCCCATTTTACCCAATGCCCCAACTATCCCCTATTTAGATTCTCTTTTTAATAAAATCAAAAATCAATAAAATAAACTAATTAAAAGGGATTGACAGCCCTTGGTGGGGCACTGTAACTAAAACAAAAATGCAAAAGGAAACTTAAGTAACTAAGCCAAAATATCATTCCCAGGATCCCCTATTTATATGTGCTGAAAGACAATTAATACCCATCACCTGTTTCTCCTAACCTTAAGAATGTAATCGACATCAACAAACCTTAGCAATGCAATTAACAAGACATTAATGGGCAGAATTTAGCCCTCAAAGGGTGGGCAGGCCCCATCGGCTTGGCAGCAGGTGGGCAGCTGAATCTGCTGCCAAAACAGGCCCCGCCGCCATTTTGAGTGGGGAAGGATTCCCCAACTGTCAGAGTTGCCTCAGGGAGAGCGCTGAAAGTTTAATAAACCTAAAAAATAGCAAAATAAAAAAATTATTAACATGATCCCCTCATTTGACAACGTCACAAGAGATGAGACATGTTAATAAATATTACATAAAGTTTATTAAAGTTTTTAAAAACAGACATGAAACCTCATCCTACCGGTGGATGAGGTTTCATGTTTTTTCTATTGCCCCCCCGAGGCTCCTGGCCCATCCACCAACCTTAAGGTTGGGCAGGCAGGTCCTTTAATTGGGTTAATGATCCTGTCAATGGCCTCAATTGGCCACTGACAGGTCAGCGGGTGGACAGCTGATTTCGCTGTCCGCCCGCCTTCCTGAATATTTAAACGAGGCAGAATGACATCAGGGGTTCCTCCCGATGTCATCCCGTGTCATTTTCCTGTCGGTGAGTGGGCCACACCCCCAACTCGCTGACGGAAAAATTCTGGCCAACATCATTCTGGCCTTTTGCCAATTCCCTGAAAGTCTCAGAGTTCAATTCCTCACACCCTTACAAATGTTCTCTTCAAACATTTATCTTCTTTTCCAATTCATGTCATGGGTATTGCCTCCATCACTTTCTCTGGAGGAGCATCATGGCCTTATATCTCACTGCACAAAAAAAGTTTTATCATTCCCTTTTGCTGCTGATCCGAGACCTTTGCTCCCCAGCTATCACATCAACAGAACACCCACACACGAGCCAAGCAAAAAACATGTTTCACAGAGGAACTGATTCCTTCAGCCACATAGCAGCAACAACTTACAATTTATATAACATTTTAAATCCCGGGAATTGTCCGAAAATGCTTCATCAAAGTGTGATCAGATAATAATGGATGCTGAGCCAAACAAGAAGATATTAGGAAAGAGTGACCAGAAACTTGGCCAAAGAGGTGGGTGCTGTATATTTTATATATCAGATCTATGCAGAGGTGACTATGTATGTAGCAGGTTTTGATTAGAGTGCTTTAGAATGCCTGTTCCCTGCTCCAGCTCTGGTTTCCAGCTCTTTCTGCAGTTTGTTTACTTTTCTCCCAGTCCACACCCAGGTTTAACTAATCAAGCACAGAGAGTTTCAATAGTAAACAGACTCGCATAAACAAACACAGAACAATGGAGCACTACAGTGGGTTTTAAGGAGAACCCTAAAGAAGGTGGTGGAGGGATTCGTGAGGGAGTTCCAGACAGGCAGCAAAACACAGCACTAGTCCTTCTGCACTTTATTGGTTAAGTGAGGATAGAGGGGAGGACAGTTAAGAGGGGATACTTCTTGGAAAATAATAACTCATTAAACCAGGTCAGAGTTTGCTGTCAAAATAATGGTCAGGCTAGTGGCAGACATGCAGCTGCATGCAAATATAAGTTGAAGTGCGAGGTCCATCACTTTGCCTTTAGCACCTCATTGTCTGCCTCAGCATTAATATGTATAATATTGAAAGAGCCAAATCTCCACAGTAGACAAAAATAAACTTAAACCTGCCTCAGATATTTATTTACTACCATAGATAACCTTTCAACAACATGCAATCGATTAATTACTATTAACCTCTCTGGCCTCAAACACCATGTATTATATGTGTGACGTGTCTCTCAATCCTTCAGGATTTGAACATTTTGGGGAGATTTTAAAAATGCCAATTTTTAATTTCTTAATCTTACTGTACCTTTCCGCTCCTTTAGTCTCTCTCTCCAATCAATCTTTCCCCTTCTTTATTTCTCTTTCAGTGTCTGAAATGACATTGAATTCATCCAGTCTAATTCACCTTCTCTCCCAGTCCTTCTGCACTTTATTGCCCTCAGTGGTTAAGGAGTGGCCCCTTAGTTTCCCTGTTCAGTGAGTCCTGTTCCTCCTATCAGTTAATCTTTCAAGAACATTGCAGGCAAACAAAGGAAGCAGGGGTAAGTCTAACCAGAAACAGACAATTGTTCAAAGTCCCGTTACAAGAAAATCCACTTGAAATAACCCAAATGTCCTCCAGGGGCTGGTGGGTAACAAGCTCTCAACACAGGCTGCTCGACAATGCATGTGGTATCTGTCTCCTCTCACCATACTGGAGGAGCCCAGGTGTGACTGTGACAGACCCTCACACTCATCTGCCAGTATTAAATCACCTCTCATACTCCTCTTCAAGTCTGAAAATGTCTCTGGGGATAAGAAAATGAGCAAAAAAAGTGTCAATAAATAGTTCCAAAGCTGTTACTGATAACTGGCAGCAAACTGACATCAATGGATCGATTAAGAATGCATAGGAATTCAGGTATCATTAATGCTAAAAAATAAATCTTTCGAAAATAAAGCCAGCAACAAAACATTATTTACAAAGCAAAAATAACGAAATTTAAACAT
The DNA here is from genome assembly GCF_017639515.1 of Carcharodon carcharias. Taxonomy (NCBI): domain Eukaryota; kingdom Metazoa; phylum Chordata; class Chondrichthyes; order Lamniformes; family Lamnidae; genus Carcharodon; species Carcharodon carcharias. Next base: position 59,931,260 of record NC_054479.1, read on the forward strand.
ACATTGAATATCGTTTCTATACAGTTATAACTTGTGCAGAATTTCAACAAAAACTTTATTCCGTTAAAAGACTCCTATTATAGAAGTATGTTGAACCTTGCCCCCAGTTGAAACGCTTGCTGCCCCCACCCCCGGCACTCACCCAGATCCCCACAGCCAGGACCACTAGGAAATAGATGACAATGACTGAGATATCCGCCGGGTTGTTCACAGCTAACCGGGAATCAGTGTCACCGGTAGCCGGAGTGGAGAGGCTCCCTGGCGGCACAGTTCCACTCGCCATTACCACTTCTGAAAAGATGTGCCGGACTAACACACACAAACGGAGGGTGGAACAACTCCTTCAGCTTTGATAGCTCAACAGCCGAAGGCGTGGTTCATTCTTTTACTTTCTGTTAATACCAAAACCAGGCCGCTTTCTGCAACAAAGGACATTTTTATCTTTCCCTTGAAGTGCAACTTTGTTCAGATCAGGAATTTAAGTAATAGATAAATCGTTAATCATCTACAAATGCCTTTGTTCAGGTTGGTAACATTCTCACCTCTCAGCCAGAAAGTTGTTAGTTCAAATGCCACTCCAGAGATTCGAGCACAACAACCTAGGCTGACTCTCCAGTGTAATCCTGAGGGAGTGCTGCACTGTCAGAGGAGCTGTCTTTTGCATGAAATGTTAACTTTAATGCCTCCAAGTGCCTCTCGTGATCCCATGACACTATCTGAAGGAGGGCAGGGAAGTTCTCCTGGGTGTCCTGGTCAATATTAATCCCTCAACCCTCAATATGACTACAGCTTATTTATCTCATTGCTGTTTGTGGGACTTTCCTCTTTGCCAATTGTGCTGTGGGACACATTGGGATGTCCTGAGGCCATGAAAGGTGCTATACAAATGAAAATGTATTCTTTCTCTCTTTGGATCCAATATGTGCTGCTGTATCACTACACACTGAGTAAATTCCCAACAGGGTCTTTCCCTCAGTTATACTCACACTCTCCTGCCCAAATAAGACAGTGTCAGTTGCACAACAGGCAGTATGACTCAGGTCAAAGATCCCCATCTAAAGTCTGAGCACACCTCCATCAGAAGCTGTCTTACACCAGTTTGGATTTGCCTGCAGTATAACTCCAGATCAACTGAACATGCTGGAAACTTTCACCCTGTGTCCAGGGAGTATAGTTCACGATATCCAGGCTTGGGCTGACAAGTGGCAAGTAACATTTATGTCACACAAGTGTCAGGCAAATGACCATCTCCAACATGAGAGAATCTAACCATCTCCCCTTGACATTCAATGGCATTACCATCACTGAATCCCCCACTATCAACATCCTGGGGGTTACCATTGATAGAAACCATATAAATACTGTGGTTGCAAGAGCAGGTCAGAGGCTAGGAATTGTGTAACAAGTAACTCACCTCCTGACTTACCAAAGCCTGTCCACCATCTACAAGGCACAAGTCAGGTGTATGATGGAATACTCCCCACTTGCCTGGATGAGTACAGCTCCCACAACACTCAAGAAATTTGACACCATCCAGGACAAAGCAGCCCTCTTGATGGGCACCCCATCCACAAACATTCACTCCTTTGACCACCGACACACAGTGGCAGCAGTGTGCGTCATCTACAAGATGCACTGCAGAAACTCACCAAGGTTCATTAGACAGCACCTTCCGAACCCATGACCACTACTATCTAGAAGGACAAAGGCAGCAGGTACATGGGAACACCATCATCTGGAAGTTCTCTGAGGGATAGGAACCTGAACAGGGAGACAAAGTGGGGGGAAAACAAGGATAGAAACGAAAGACAGAAAAATAAGAAACAAAGGTGGAAGGCAGAAAAAACAAGGGCGAAAAACAGATGAGGTCATAGTGCAAAATTAAGCTAAGATGAATAACAAGGTTAAAAAGACAAGCCTAAAGGCATTGTATCTTAATGCAAGGGGCATTCTCAATAAGGTAGGTGAATTAACAGCGCAAATAGATATAAACAGCTAAGACATAGTTGCAATTATGGAGACATGGCTGCAGGTGACCAAGGATGGGAACTGAATATCCAGCGGTATTCAATATTTAGGAAGGACAGACAAATAGGGAAAGGAGGTGGGGTAGCGCTGTTAGTAAAGGAGGAAATCAATGCAATAGTGAGGAAGGATATTATCTTGGAAAATCATGATGTGGTACCTGTTTGAGTGGAGATAAGAAGCACCAAGGGGCAGAAAACGTTGGTGGGGGTTGTCTATACGCCCCCAAACAGTAACAGAGATGAACAGGAAATTAGAGACTATTGCAATAAGGGTACAACCATAATCATGTGTGACTTTAATCTACATATAGATTAGATAAACCAAACTAGCAATAATACTGTGGAGGAGGATTTCCTGGCATGTGTACGTGAGGAACCAACTAGAGAGCAGGCTATCCTTGACTGGGTACTATGCAATGAGAAAGGATTAATTAGCAATCTTGTTGTGCGGGGTCCCTTGGGGAAGAGCGACCATAACATGATAGAATTATTCATTAAGATGGGGAGTGAAGAAGTTGAATCAAAACTAAGGTCCTGAATCTCAATAAAGGGAACTACAAGAGTATGAGGCGTGAGTTGGCAATGATGGATCGGGGAACCTTACCAAAAGGGTTGACGGTGGATAGGCTGTGGCTAATATTTAAGGAACATATCAATGAACTACAACAATTATTCATTCCTGTCTGGTGCAAAAATAAAGCAGGAAAGGTGGCTCAATCATGGATTATAAAATAAATTAGGGATAGTATTAGATCCAAAGAGGAGACATATAAAATTGCCAGAAAAAGCAGCAAGCCTGAGGATTGGGAACAGTTTAGAGTTCAGCAAAAGTGGTCAAAAAGATTGATCAAGAAGGGGAAAATGGAATATGAGAGTAATCTTGCAGGGAACATAACAACTTTTATAAATACATGAAGATAAAAAGATTAGCAAAGACAAACATACGTCCCTTACAGTCAGAAATGAGAGAAATTATGCTGGGGAACAAAGAAATGGCAGGAGAATTGAACACATATTTTGATTCTGTCTTCATAAAAGAGGACACAAATAATTTCCCAGAAATGTTAGGGAACCAAAGGTCTAGTGAGGGAGAAGAATTGAAGAAAATCAGTATTAGTAAAAAAATGGTGCTAGAGAGATTAATGGGGTTAAAGGCTGAAAAATCCCCAGGGCCTGATAATCTATATCCCAGAATACTAAAGGAAGTGGCCATGAAAATATTGGATGCATTGGTGGTCATCTTCCAAAATTCTATAGATTCTGGTGCAGTTCCTACAGATTGGAGGGTGGCAAACGTAACCCCACTATTTAAAAAAGGAGAGAGAAAAAAACAGAGAATTACAGACCAGTTAGCCTAACATCAGTAGTGGGGAAAATGCTGGAGTTTACTATAAAAGACATGGTAACAGAACAGTTGGAAAGCATTAACAGGATTAGACAAAGTCAGCATGGGTTTATGAAATGGAAATCATGCTTAACTCATCTACTGGAATCTTTTGAGGATGTAACTATTAGAAAGATAAGAGAGAACCAGTGTATGTGGTGTATTTGGATTTCAAGAAGGCTTTTGATAAGGTCCCACATAAGAGGCTAGTGGGCAAAATTAAAGTACATGGGATTGGAGGTAATATACAGGCATGGATTGAGAATTGGTTGACAGACTAGAAACAGAGAGTGGGAATAAATGGATCTTTTTCCGGATGGCAGGCGGTGACTAGTGGTGTACCGCAACGATCAGTGCTTGGACCCCAGCTATTCACGATATATATGACTTGGATGAGGAAACCAAATGCAATATTTCCAAGTTTGATGATGACACAAAACTGGGCAGGGCTGTGAGTTGTGAGGAGGATGCAAGGAGGCTTCATGGCGATTTAGACAAGTTATGTGTGTGGGCAAACACATGGCACATGCAATACAATGTGGATAAATGTGAAGTTATATGCCTTGGTGTAAAAAACAGAAAGGCAGAGTATTACTTAAATGGTGATATATTGGGAAATGTGGACGTACAAAGGGATCTGAATGTCCTTGTACATCAGTCAATGAAAGCAAACAGGCAGATGCAACAAGCAATTAGGAAGGCAAATGGTATGTTGGCCTTCATTGTAAGAGGAATTGAGTTCAGAAGTAGGGATGTCTTACTGCAGTTACACAAGACCTTGGTGAGACCACACCTGGAGTATCGTGTGCAGTTTTGGTCTCCCTGCCTAAGAAATTATATACTTGCCATAGAGGGAGTGCAGCAAAGGTTCACTAGGCGGATACTTGGGATGGCAGGACTGTTGTATGAGAAGAGATTAGTTCGACTGGGCCTGTATTCACTAAAGTTTAGAAAAATGAGAGGGGATCTAATTAAAACATATAAAATTCTAACAGGGCTAGACAGACTAGATGCAGGGAGGATGTTCCCCCTGGTTGGGGAGTCTAGAACCAGGGGCCACAGTCTCAGGATATGGAGCAGGCTATTTAGGGCTGAGATGAGGAAAAATGTCTTCACTCAGAGGGTGGTCAACCTGTGGAATACTCTACCACAGAAAGCTGTGGAGGCCGGGTCGCTGAGTATATTCAAGAAAGAAATTGATAATGTTTTGGATATTAGGGGCATCAAGGAGTATGGAGAGAAAGCGGGAATACGGCATTGAGATAGAGGATCAGCCATGGCCATATTGAATGGAGGAGCAGGCTCGAAGGACTGAATGGCCTACTCCTTGTCCTAGTTTCTATGTTTCTATGTTCCCCTCCAAGCCACACACCATCCTGATTTGAAAATATATTGCTGTTCCTTCACTGTCTCTGGATCAAAATCCTGGAACTCCCTTCCTACCAGCACTGTGGGTGTACCTACACCACATAGACTGTGACCTTCTCAAGAGCAATTAGGGATAGGCAATAAATGCTGGCCTTGCCAGCGACACCCACATCCCATGAACAAATAAAAACAAGACATGCATAAATTTCCTTTGAACTAATCCACAGTCAGCACAATGAGTCACAGTGTAACTCCAATCTGTTGGCTTTAGTATCTGCTGGTTTGCAGTATAACTATAACATTTTGATTTTTGAATTTAATAATACAGAGCATTGTGTTTAGATGACTTGTAATAACTTTTCTTGAAATCCAAAACTCTGCAGCCATATCCTAATTTGCACCAATCCTATTCACCCATCATCCCTGTGTTCACTGATCTACATTGGCTCTCAGTCCATCAATGCCTCATTCTTGCCCTTGTATTGGATTCTCTCCGTGGCCTCACCAGCACCCCACCCACCACCTTCATCTCTGTAATCTCCTCCAGCCCTACAACTCTCCAAGAGCTCTGTGCTCCTCCAACTTTGGTCTCTTCTGCTCCTAATGCTTCACCCCACCATGGGCGGCCTTGCCTTCATCTGCCGGGGCTGTAAGACCTGGAATCCCCTCCCAAAACCTCTCTATGTTACTCTTCTCTTTTAAGACAAACCTTAAACTCTGTCTCTGACTAAACTTTAAGTTATCCTGCCTAATATTTTCTTCTTTGTCTCGGTTTCTGATTATACTTCAGTGAAGCACCTGGGATGGTAATGTCGCTATATATACAAATTATTAATGTTGTTCCAATCCCAGGCTTTATATTTGACCAATGCCCAATTCGCGAAAACAGGACTCAGTTAAATATTTAGAAAACTCTTATCAAAAATGGAATTGTTATTTATTGATTTTATATTGGTTACAACAATTCAGTCAAAGTTAATTAACAGCTTTGCTTCATGTAAACAATGATGGAAACCTGGTGGCAGAGGCTAATCTAATGAAGTAAAGATTGCAGACCCCATCAAACTCCTTCCCATCACAAGCAACCTCCAGTTGAACTTATCATCCACTTTGTGGGCAGCATTTTACATTTCCCCATCGGCTGGTTTACAGGCAGTGTTGGGGGTGGACAGGGGACCCATAAAATTCCTTCCCACTGGGCTTTCATCCATCCTGACCTCTCTGTAAGCCTCAGTGGGATGAGTGAGGCTTAGGCTGGCCTGTGCCGCCATTGCCCCAGTTGAGACCCTTAGACCTATTCCCATCCGGCCTCAATTTTCCAGCTGGTGGGAGGAGTTCAGTGATGGTGGGGTGGGTGTTGGTGGGGTTGGGTGGAAGCCCAGAAAGTGACCTCGGGCAGTAAGGGGGGGTGGTGATGTGGGGCACACCTCCATCAACGGCCTCTTTTCAACATTGGAAGCCTCCCCCCACAGTCTGGCTCCCACAGGTAAACCCTCACCCTTGGCCACTCTGCCAACACCCGTTGTGATATGGTGGCATGTACTTTAAGGGGGCGTATCACATGAGCAGAGATATGTTATTAATGAAAAATTAAAGTTTCTATTTTATTATTATCTGCTTTTGGAAACCTCATTCCCCACCCCCCCCCACCCACCCACTCCCCCAATGGATCATCTCAACTGTAAGGTTGGACGGGCAGTGAAAAATTTATTCTAATTAATTTTTTAGTGGCCTTAATAGGCCTTTTATTTATCGGCGGGTGTGCTGCTGACTCTGGCGCACGCCCGCCGACCAAAATATCACGCGAGTGCACGATGATGTCAGGATGCTTGCCCGATGTCATCGTGTGTCATTTTACGCTCGGCTGGGTCAGGCGCATGCTCACCTGTCGAGTGAAAAATTTTACCCCTGGGGCTTGGAGTCTGGAGACTGCTTGCATTTCCAGTCCTGTCCACTGCAGCCCCTGGCGCTACTGGGACTAAGAGAGCTACCAGCCAATCAGGTTGGCCGACAGCTCTTTGAGGCAGGACTTCCGATCAATTGAGGGGTGGAAGTCCCATCTCCAGCCAATTAACACCCCTCGTAGTGTTAAATAGCTGTGGGGTAACTTTAGATGCTTTATCTTCAGCAGTCAAAGATCCTCAAGTGTTGGCTCTTGTTATCTCAATCTTTGGAAGTGGGGTACAGTCCTTCTTAGATAGATTTGCACACAGAGTGAGGTCAGCCAGCACAAGTTGATTTATTCCAGTGTTTATACTCCACACGAGCCTCTTCCTGCTTTAATTATCTCTTCCTATCTTGTCCCCATATCCTCTAACCCCTTCTCTTTCAATGTTAGCATTTAACCTTAAACACATCAATGGCATCAGCTTCAACCACTCCATGCAGCAGTGAGTCCCACGTTCCCAACATTCTGCAGAAAAAGATTCCTGCTAAATTCTTTATTCAATCTGTTAGTGGTTATCATATATTGATGCCCTGATGTTCCAGACTCACCCACAGGTGGAAACACTTCCAACATGTCCTCCCTATCATTCACCTTCACCACATTGAAGACTGCTATCAGGCCCCCTGTCAGCCTTTTCTCTATCAAAGCGATCCAAGCTATTTAATCCTCCCTGATCATTGCATTCTCTCCACTCTGATGTATTTACTTAACTGCTTTCCAGATTATCTTGTTCCCTGACAATTAGGAGGACTCTCTAGAGCAGTTCTAAGGGAGGGCTGCACTGTCTTTTGCCCTTTCAGGTGGATATCACAGATCCTGTGGGCAAATTGTGAAGCAGAGCGGATGAACTTCCCCGTGCTACCCTGGCTAATATTTATGGCCTCAACGAATTCCCTAAAACAAATATTAGCCAGGGTAGCAGGGAGAGCTCCTCTGCTATGCTTCAGAATTATTATAAGCCAATTATTCCGTCACTGGGATCTTGCTGTGCACAAATTGGCTGCAGCATTTCCCATGTTACAAAACTGACTGCACTCAGGAACACCCTGTTTGTTTTTTATTTATTCATGGGATGTGGGCATCGCTGATTCAGCCAGCATTTATTGAACATCCCTAATTGCCGATGTTCAGAGGCCAGTTAACAGTCAACCAAATTTCTATGGGCCTGGAGTCACATGTAGGCCAGGCCAGACCTGGTGATGGGTTTACAGCAAAGGTTTCATGGTCATCATCAAACCTTTAATTCCAGATTTTTATTGAATTCAAATTTTACCATCTGCCGTGGTGGGATTCCGCAGGTCCCCAGAGCTTTAGTCTGGGTCTCTGGAATACCAGACAAGTGACAATACCACTACGTCACCGCCTCCCCATGATAACTCCACTATCTTAAAGCACTTTGGGATGTTCAGAGGTTGTGAAAGGAGATCCTGGAGTGAACAAGAGCAGGCATGAGAGTTTCAGGAGGAGATGGACTGAGGAAGAGGCAGAGGCAGAGGCAGAGAGCAGTGATATTCCCTTGGTGAAAGTGGGCAGTTTTGGCCATAGAAAAGGATGTGTAGTCAAGGTCGAGGTCGAGGCTGCAGGTAGTTTGGTTCAGTTTTGGGCAATGAACAGGGAGGGCAATAGAGTCAGTAGATAGGGAATGGAGCTTGTATCAGGAACTCACTAAACACAATGGCTTTGAACTTACTACGGTTTTATGGATGCTTCAAGAGCCTCATTTTAATTTTTTAATCTCTCCTATACAGCTCAGGCTTGCGAACCATCTCTGGCTGCCATTCAAATGTTACTGCGCCAAACACAACAAAGTTCAAGTTACGTGATTGCTTTATCAATGTTGCTGAGAGTTAGCACCGAAGGAATGCAGTCCATCCACTTCTCACTACTCGATCTTGCTCCTATGACATTCCTCAACGCCAGTGCTACTGGCCCGAAACCTGAGCTCATCTGGACAAATCAATGCCAGCATTGTACTTTGCGATCTGGAGACCTATTGTCACTCAGGAATTGATGTCACTTAGGCCAGTTATTATGGGAAGACAGGTAGTTATTGCAAGATTGAGGTTATGGGGATGTTAGCAGGCGTTCTTTCATAATATCCCTCGGGTAATAAAATTAAATTATAATAACGATAAAACAAAACCCATTGAATCTGAATTAACTGTCATCTATGGGGAACATTTGTTCAGCTTAGAGAAAACGTGTGCTATCTCAAATTAACCAGACTGGACAAAATTCAACTTGAGCGGCAGTCTGGGCATCAAAAAGAAGCCTCTCCAGCAAAGGACTCAAACCAGGTAATGGCAGAACCAGAAAAGGGAAGGAGGTGTGTGGGGTGGTGGGGGTCATAACCCCAGCTTGAGGTCAGCTGACATGTCTTTGGAGGCCTGCCTCCCATCTTGCTCACTGGAACCTCTGGCACCTTACCCACAGCCTCCAGGTTCAACCGGATAGGCTGTGTTGATCCCGGCTTTGTCATTGGAATGGGAATGTCGCAATTCCCCAGTTCCCAGCTCGGTTCCGCTGCTGCCAAGTCATCTGAATCTCGGGTTCGACTATCGCCTCCCCCAGTGAAACCAAGCACTGGAAAACCAGAAGTCCCTGCTGGTTAAAGAGAAAGGATCTCAGAGCAAAGGAAATTCAACTGAGGACTACATGATGTTGCCCCTGGTTGTAAAGAAGTTCTGGAGTTTGGTGAGGAGAGTTGATGATCCACAAGACATTGGCTAAATGGAAGCAGTATGGAACAGCATGTATCCTGATGATAAGTAGTAAAAATAGTTAATTGGAGACAAGGGGGGAACTGATGAAGCAGTGAGATAGGAAAGGATCTGCCCATGTCAAGGAGTTTCCTCACTGACCTGCACTTTAAAGGAAGAGCCTGTTGTCAGAAAAAAAGAAAGATTTGCATTTACATAGCACCAGACATGTCTCAAAGCGCTCTACAGCCAAAGAAGAACATTTTGCAGTCCAGTCTTTGTTGTAACATGGGGAATGGAGGTGGAAAGATGGCAGGATGAAGAGGAAGTGAGAGAGGCACAGACAATAAAGATGCACTAAAAGTAGAGGTAATCTACGAGGAGGTAGCCCTCCACTAGTCTTGGCTTTGCTGGTTGTTGTCTCTCCTCTGAGCAAGAAGATTAAGCCAAGCCTGAAACATCAATGCAGCAGTGAGGGTGTGCTGCACTGTTAGAGGTGCCGTCTTTTGGGCGAGCGTAAACTGAAGTCCTGTCTGCCACCTCAATGTTTCAAAGATTCCATAACACTATTTTGGAGAATTGCTGGGGAGCTCACTCTGGGTGTTCTGGCCAATATTTGACCCTCAACTAACATCACCAATATAGACCATGCAGTCATAATGTCGCTGGTAAATTATGGGAGCTTGCTGTGCTCAAATTGGCTGTTGCATTTCGTATATTGCAAAATTACTACACTTCAAAAGTAATTAATTAGCCGTAAAGTGCATTGAGACTTTCTTGCACTTGTGATGGACACTATGTCAATGCAAGCTCTTGTTTCTTCGCACCAAAGTCTACAGACAATTCTGCTCCTCCTGAAATGCATTAGGAGATGATTGCTTACAAAGGCCCTAATTCATTCAGGACTGTTGGAATTTCTGTAGAGAACAATAACTTATAAGAGATTTAAACTTCCAGTTACTAGCTGAAAGAATGACAAACAAGATTTCATGTTTTAAAACTTTTACTGTAACAAATGACTAAAAGTACGATTGACTAAACACTATTTTCCTTTGGTAGGAAACTTACACTTTAAACTACAAATAGGAACATTTCCCTTTCATACTTATTACATATTGCACTCTCCAAGGAATTCCAGTCCTTGTACAAACAGTTCACAGTTACTACGAGCTTCCAAAGGGTTCCCATATACCCACTTCACTGAGTAGTATCTTTGACTGACCATCCTCAGGTGCTTTCCTCAGTTTTTGGAGAGTTTCTTAAATCCATTACCAGCAGTAAAGACTGTTCCAATGATTCTAGAATCGGAAGAAGGCTTCAGGATGTGTCCCTTCAACTAGAGACCACCTTGCACAACCCCATCACCTCAATCCCACCTCTGCACCCAACTGTGGTAGCTCACAACTTCAACCAGCTTCTTCTCTCCGCTAACCACACAAAACCTATCCATCTGTGATATTCATTGGTTTGTGGGGAAACCTGTAACCTGATTTCAAAACTGGCTTCCTCGGCCTTCCCTATGATCACATGATACACATTAACATTTTATCTAAGTAAAATGCTAATTAGTTATCCTTGACCCCAACTCCCGTTCATCTTAGAAGTAAATGGATAGTTTACAGCACAATTATTTACAACCTGATCCCTACAATACCTTTCTGGGACTTTGGAAGACTCAGAGTCTACCCATTGTAAACTCAGAGACTGCTGTCATTGTCTCCAAGGATAAATATCTTACACTAAGATAAAAGCAAAATACTGTGGATGCTGGAAATCTGAAATTAAAATAGAAAATGTTGGAAAGACTCAGCAGGTCTGACAGCATCTGTGGAGAGGGAAACAAAGTTAACATTTTGAGTCCATATGATCCTTCTTCATAGCAAAAAAGAAATTGAAATGTGATGAAATGTATACTGTTTAAGGGGGGTGGAGTAGGTGAAGCTGGATAGACAGCCAATGATAGGTGGAGGCAAAGGAGAGATTGACAAAAATGTCATGAACAAAAAGACAAAAGGAGTGTTAATGGTAGTGGAAGGGTTTTAAAAATGTGCTGAAAGTGGCGTAATGGTAAGAAAGCAGATAGTATTAATAACAGGACAAGGGTAAGCACTCTGAAAAGAACAACATGGAACAAGTAACAGATGGCCCTTGTGGGCTGGGGGGGGGCGGGGAAGCGGGCAATGGGTAGGGAAAAAGATAGAAAATGGGATTAAAATGGGGGATAAGAAAGGGGATAAACAATGAATAAAAAGAAAAATAAGTAGATCCCTTAAAAAGGGATCAGAAAAGGGGTGAAGATAGAAGAGAGAGGTCATGATCTGAAGTTGTTGAACTTAATGTTAAGTCCAGAAGGCTGTAAAGTGCCCAATCGGAAGATGAGGTGCTGTTCCTCCAGTTTGCGTTGAGCCTCACTGCAGCATTGCAGGAGGCCAAGGACGGACATGTGGGCATGAGAGCTTTCTGGAAATCCAAGTACAGCACATCTACAGACTCCCCTTTATCCACTGCACATGTTACTCCTTCAAAAAACTTCAATAAATTGGTTAAACATGATTTCCCTTTCACACAACCATGCTGACTCTTAAGCTCCTCTAAGTGCCCAGCTATAACCTTCTCAAGGATCGATTCTAACACTTTCTCCATGACAGACATCAAGCTAACTGGCCTATAATTTCCTGTTTTCTGCCTCCCTCCCTTCTTGAATAGAGGGGTTATATTTGCTACTTTCCAATCTGGTGGAACCTTTCCAGAATCTAGCGAATTTGGAAAATTAACAGCAGAGCATTAAATACCTCATTAGCCACCTCTTTTAAGACCCTAGGATGACGTCCAGCAGGGCCTGGAGACTTGCCAGCCCGCAGCTCCATCAATTTGCTCAGTACCATTTCAATTGTTCATTCAGCTGTTTTTTCCTCGTTGACCTCATGCCAACTCATTCTGGGCTTCAGTGCATCGTTTTGTTGCTACTGATATTTCCAATGCAACCTTTACTGAAGTAGTAGTCAATATCCTTTTTAGTTCCTCATGTTTTTCCATTGCTATATCCTGATTCTTCAAGGACTCTTTCAGGGTCACAGCTTCTTTATGTGCCTTTTCTTCTTGCTGTTTTGCCCAACTGCACATCTGGTTGTTTTCCCAACTCTTGCTTTGATTTGCCAACTGTGGAATTGAGAGCTGTTATTTCCTCCTAGTGCCTCTGTGCCCTCTCAAATTTGTTTGCTCAGATCTCGAATGCTTGGTTCATTGCAGGCTTCAGTTTATCATGCATTTTCAAAGACTTATACTCAGCTTGAACATAATGTTGCAAATCTTCCAGTTCGGTTCTGATGTGAACATTTTCTTGTAGAACAGCTTCATTTACATTTTGCACTTTTTGCTTCTTTTGAGCTACCTCACATAGCTTTTCTTCATTCATAGCCATCTGCTCACTCTGTGTTGTCATCTGTCTCCCTCGCTTTGGGGTTTTGTTACCCATGTTCTTAGATCTTTTGTTGTCTCCTCTCTGGGGTCTTCTGGTTGCTTTGGCACTTTATTGGAATTTGCCCTCTTTCTGGGGCCTCTTGTTGCTCTTGGTGAAGTTCCCTTCTCTCTGGGGTCTCTTCCAATATTCTGTCCATGACTGCTTACTTTTCTTGCAGATACAGCTTCAAATTGCATTGGCTCTTTAAGATTTCCAGTGCAGTAACCATTTTTTTGGGCTGTCTGCAGCTGGGGGCCTTCTGTGCTGTGCTTTTCCCGCACTTGTTTGGGTTTTGGCGGGTCCACAGTGATCGTGGCTGCTTCATTGTTTGGTGAGCTTTCCAACTTGTTCAAATAAGCACTTAGTAGGTGTTCTTTCTGTTTACTCTCAGCGCTGTTTTTGTTGGAATGTCCCACACTTTGGGAGTCTTGGTAGGTGCACGTCCCAATCGAGGGCCATTTAAACGCCACAGGAATTCAAAATAACGGCATTTCATTTCTGAGCGATTCTTTCTTACTATATTTTCTCGCTGCAGGGATGTTTTGAACGACCCGTGCTTTGGGACCTTCAGCAAGTGCATGGTCCGATCCAGCTGAACTTAATTAAACTTAAGGAGTCAGCATTTCTTTCTTAAGCGCTGTGGTCAGTGATTAGTGTCAGTGATTAGTGTTGATGGTTATTGTCAGTGATTAGTGTCGATGATTAACGTCAGTGATTAGTGTCGATGATTAATGTTGGTGATTAGTGTCGGTGATTAGTGTCAATGATTAATGTCAGTAATTAGTGTCAGTGATTAGTGTCAGTCATTAGTATCAGTCATTAGTGTTACTGATTAGTGTTGGTGGTTATTGTCAGTGATTAGTGTCAGTCATTAGTGTCGATGATTAATGTCAGTCATTTGTTTCAGTGATTAGTGCCAATGGTTATTGCCAGTGATTAGTGTCAGTCATTAGTGTCGATGATTAATGTTGGAGATTAGTGTCATTGATTAGTGTTGATGGTTATTGTCAGTAATTAGTGTCGATGATTAATGCCAATGATTAGTGTCAGTGCTTAGTGTCGATGATTAACATCAGTGATTACTGATGATGATTAATGTCAATGATTAGTACCGATGATTAATGTCAGTGATAAGTGTCGATGATTAGTGTCAGTGATTAGTGTCGATGAATAGTATCAGTGATTAGTGTCAGTGATTAGTGCTGATAGTTACTGTCAGTGATTAGTGTCACTCGTTAGTGTCAGTGATTAATGTCAGTGATTATTGTCAGTGATTAATGTCAGTGATTAGTGTCAGTGATTAGTGTCGATGATTAATGTCAGTGATTAGTGTCAGTGATTAGTGTTGATGGTTATTGTCAGTGATTTGTGTTGGTGATCAGCGTCAATGACTAATGTCGGTGATTAGTGTCAGTGATTAGTTTCAGTGATTGGTGTCTGTAATTATTGTCATTGACTAGTGTCAGTGACTTGCTCCAGTTGTTAGTGTCGGTGATTTGTGTCTGCGATTAATATCAGTGATTAGTGCCGGTAATTAGTTTAGGTGATTGGTGTCAGTGTTTAGTGTCAGTGGTTAGTGTTGGTTATTGGTGCCAAGGCTTAGTGCCAGTGATTAGTGCCAATGCTTAGTGCCAGTAATTAGTGTCAGTGATTGGTGTTGGTTATTAGTCTCGGGGATTAGTGCCAGTGATTAGTGTCAGTGATTAGTGTCAGAGATTTGTGTGTCAGTGATTAGTGTCCGTGATTAGTGTCAATGTTTAGTGTTGGTGATTAATATCGGTGATTGGCATCAGTGACTTTTGTCGGTGTTTAGTGTCGGGGATTTGTGCCCATGATTAGTGTCAGTGATTAATGTCAGTGATTGATGTCGATGATCAGTATCAGTGATCAGTATCGGGGATTAGAGTCGGTGATTAATGTCGCAGATTACTGTCGGTGATTATTGACAGTGATTAGATTCGGTGATCAGTGATGGTGATCAGTATCAGTGATAGCATTGGTGATTAGTGTTGGTGATTAATGCTGGTGAATATTGTCATTGACTAGTGAGAGTGATCAGTGTAAATGATTAGTGTGAGTGATTAGGGTCAGTGGTTATTGTCAATGATTAGTGTGAGAGATTAGTTTTAGTGATTAGTTTAATTGCTAAGTATCAGTGATTATTGTCGGTGATTAGTTTTGGTGATTAGTGTCAGTGATTAGTGCCAGTGATTAATGTCAGTTGTTAATGTCAGTATTAATGTCAGCGATTAGCGTCGATGATTATTGTCAGTAATTAGTGTCGACAATTAATGTCGCTGATTAGTGTCAGTGATGAGTGTCGCTGACTAATGTCAGTGTTTAGTGTCAGTGATGAGTGTCGCTGAATAATGTCAGTGATTAGTGACAGTGATTAGTGATGATGGTTATTGTCAGTGATTTGCGTTGGTGATCAGCGTCAATGACTAATGTCGGTGATTAGTGTCAGTGATTAGTTTCAGTGATTGGTGTTGGCGATTGGTGTCAGTAATTATTATCACTGACTAGTGTCAGTGACTTGCTCCAGTTATTAGTGTCAGTGATTGGTGTCTGTGATTAATGTCAGTGATTAGTGCCGGAAATTGGTTTAGGTGATTGGTGTCAGTGTTTAGTGTCAGTGATTAGTGTCAGTGATTAGTGTTGGTTATTAGTGCCAGGGCTTAGTGCCAGTGGTTAGTGCCAATGCTTAGTGCCAGTAATTAGTGTCAGTGATTAGTGCCAGTGATTAGTGTCGATGATTAATGTCAGTGATTATTGTCGGTGATTATTTTTGGTGATTAGTGTCAGTGATTTGTGCCAGTGATTAGTGTCGATGATTGGTGTCAGTGATTGGTGTCAATAATTAAGTGTCTATAGTTAGTGTCAATGATTAATGTCAGTGATTGTTGTCGGTGATTAATGTCGGTGATTAGTGTCAGTGATTAATATCAGTGATAATGTGAGTGATTAGTGTGAGTGATTAGTGTCGGTAATTTGTTTCGGTCTTCAATGTTGGTAATTAGTGCCTGTGACTAGTGTCTGTGATTACTGTCGATGATTATTGTCGATGATTAGTGTCAGCTATTGATGTCAGTAATCAGTATCCGTTATTAGTTTCGGTGATTAGTGTCAGTGATAATTGTCGGTGATTAGTGCCGGTTATTAGCGCCGGTGATTAGTGTTGGTTATTGGTCAGTGATTATTGTTGTTGACTAGTCTCAGTGATTAGCATTAGTAGTTAGTGTCGTTGTTTAGTGTCAGTGATTAGCGTCGGTGATTGGTGTCAATGATTGGTGTCAGTGATTAGTGTCAATGATTAATGTCAGTGATTATTGTCGGTGATTAGTGTCAGTGATTAGTGTCGATGATTAATGTCAGTGATTAGTGTTGGTGATTAGTTTTGGTGATTAGTGTCAGTGATTAGTGCCAGTGATTAGTGTCGATGATTGGTGTCAGTGAATGGTGTCAATGATTATTGCCAGTGGTAAGTGTCGATGATTGGTGTCAGTGATTAAGTGTCAATACTTAGTGTCAATGATTGAAGTCAGTGATTATTGTCGGTGATTAGTTTTGGTGATTAGTGTCAGTGATTGGTGTCAGTGTTTGGTATCAGTGATTAAGTGTCTATAGTTAGTGTCAATGATTAATGTCAGTGGTTATTGTCGGTGATTAGTGTTGGTGATTAGTGTCAGTGATTAGTGTCAGTGATTTGTGCCAGTAATTAGTGTCAGTGATTGGTGTCAGTGATTGGTGTTAGTGATTAGTGTCTATAATTAGTGTCGATGATTAATGTCAGTGATTATTGTCGGTGATTAGTGTTGTTGATTAGTGTCGGTGATTAGTGACGGTGACTGGTGTCAGTGATTAGTATCTATAATTAGTGTCGATAATTAATGTCAGTGATTAGTGCCGGTGATTATTGTCAGTGACTGGTGTCAGTGATTGGAGTCAGTAATTATTATTGGTGATTAGTTTTGTTGATTAGTGTCAGTGATTAGTGCCAGTGATTAGTGTGGATGATTAATGTCAGTGATTATTGTTGGTGATTAGTTTGGGTGATTAGTATCAGTGATTAGTGCCAGTGATTAGTGTTATTGAATGGTGTCAGTGATTGGTGTTAGTGATCAAGTGTCAATAATTAGTGTCAATGATTAATATCAGTGATTATTATCGGTGATTAGTTTTGGTGATTAGTGTCAGTGATTGCTGCCAGTGATTAGTGTCAGTGATTAATGTCTGTGATTATTGTCGGTGATTAGTTTTGGTGATTAGTGTCAGTGATTAGTGTCGATGATTAATGTCAGTGATTAGTGTCGGTGATTAGTTTTGGTAATTAGTGTCAGTGATTAGTGTTGATGATTGGTGTCAGTGATTGGTGTTAGTGATTAAGTGTCAATAATTCGTGTCAATGATTAATATCAGTGATTATTGTCGGTGATTAGCTTTGGTGATTATTGTCAGTGATTAGTGCCAGTGATTAATGTTGATGATTGGTGTCAGTGGTTAGTGCCAGTGATTAGTGTCGGTGATTGGTGTCATTGCTTGGTGTCAGTAAGTGTCTATAGTTAGTGTCAATGATTAATGTCAGTGATTATTGTCGGTGATTAGTGTTGGTGATTAGTGCCAGTGATTAGTGTCAGTGATTGGTGTCAGTGATTAGTGTTAGTGATTAGTGTCTATAATTAGTGTTGATGACTAATGCCAGTGATTATTGTCTGTGATTAGTTTTGGTGATTAGTGTTGGTGATTAGTGTTGGTTATTAGTCAGTGATTATTGTCGTTGACTTGTCTCAGTGATTAGCATTAGTAGTTAGTGTCGTTGTTTAGTGTCAGTGATTAGCATCTGTGATTGGTGTCTGTGATTGGTGTCAAGAATTAAGTGTCTCTAGTTAGTGTCAATGATTAATGTCAGTGATTATTGTCGGTGATTAATGTTGGTGATTAGTGTCGATGATTAATGTCAGTGATTAGTGTCAGTGATTAGTGCCAGTGATTAGTGTTGGTGATGGGTGTCCGTGATTGTTGTCAGCGATTAAGTCTCAATAATTAGTGTCGATGATTAATGTCAGTGATTATTGTCGGTGATTAGTTTTGGTGATTAGTGTCAGTGATTAGTGCCATTGATTAGTGTCAATGATTAATGTCAGTGATAATTGTCGGTGATTAGTATTGGTGATTAGTGTCAGTGATTATTACCAGTGATTAGTGTGGATGATTGGTGTCAGTGATTGGTGTCACTGATTAAGTGTCTATAGTTAGTGTCAATGATTAATGTCAGTGATTATTGTCAGTGATTAGTGTTGGTGATTAGTGTCAGTGATTAGTGCCAGTGATTAGTGTCAATGATTGGAGTCAGTGATTGGTGTTAGTGATTAGTGTCTATAATTAGTGTCAATGATTAATGTCAGTGATTATTGTCGGTGATTAGTGTTGTTGATTAGTGTTGATGATTAGTGACGGTGACTGGTGTCAGTGATTAGTATCTATAATTAGTGTCGATAATTAATGTCAGTGATTATTATCGGTGATTAGTGTCAGTGATTAGTGCCGGTGATTATTGTCAGTGACTGGTGTCAGTGATTGGAGTCAGTAATTATTGTTGGTGATTAGTTTTGTTGATTAGTGTCAGTGATTAGTGCCAGTGATTAGTGTCGATGATTAATGTCAGTGATTATTGTTGCTGATTAGTTTGGGTGATTAGTATCAGTGATTAGTGCCAGTGATTAGTGTTGATGAATGTTGTCAGTGATTGGTGTTAGTGATTAAGTGTCAATATTTAGTGTCAATGATTAATATCAGTGATTATTATCGGTGATTAGTTTTGGTGATTAGTGTCAGTGATTAGTGCCAGTGATCAGTGTTGATGATTGTTGTCAGTGGTTAGTGCCAGTGATTAGTGTCGGTGATGGGTGTCAGTGATTGGTGTCAGTGATTAAGTGTCTATAGCTAGTGTCGATGATTAATGTCAGTGATTATTGTCGATGATTAGTGTTGGTGATTAGTGCCAGTGATTAGTGTCAGTGATTAGTGTGAGTGATTAGTGTTAGTGATTAGTGTTGATGGGTGTAAGTGATTGGTGCCAGTGGTTAAGTGTCAATAATTAGTGTCGATGATTAATGTCAGTGATTATTGTCAGTAATTAGTTTTGGTGATTAGTGTCAGTGATTAGTGCCAGTGATTAGTGTCGATGATTAATGTCAGTGATTAGTGTTGGTGATTAGTGTCAGTGATTAGTGCCAGTGATTAGTGTCAGTGATTGGTGTCAGTGATTAGTATCTATAATTAGTGTCGATAATTAATGTCAGTGATTAGTGCCGGTGATTATTGTCAGTGACTGGTGTCAGTGATTGGAGTCAGTAATTATTGTTGGTGATTAGTTTTGTTGATTAGTGTCAGTGATTAGTGCCAGTGATTAGTGTTGATGATTAATGTCAGTTATTATTGTTGGTGATTAGTTTGGGTGATTAGTATCAGTGATTAGTGCCAGTGATTAGTGTTAATGAATGGTGTCAGTGATTGTTGTTAGTGATTAATTGTCAATAATTAGTGTCAATGATTAATATCAGTGATTATTATCGGTGATTATTTTTGGTGATTAGTGTCAGTGATTGCTGCCAGTGATTAGTGTCAGTGATTAATGTCTGTGATTATTGTCGGTGATTAGTTTTGGTGATTAGTGTCAGTGATTAGTGTCGATGATTAATGTCAGTGATTAGTGTCGGTGATTAGTTTTGGTGATTAGTGTCAGTGATTAGTGTTGATGATTGGTGTCAGTGTTGGTGTTAGTGATTAAGTGTCAATAATTCGTGTCAATGATTAATATCAGTGATTATTGTCGGTGATTAGTTTTGGTGATTAGTGTCAGTGATTAGTGTCAGTGATTAGTGCCAGTGATTAGTGTTGATGGTTGGTGTCAGTGGTTAGTGCCAGTGATTAGTGTCGGTGATGGGTGTCATTGATTGGTGTCAGTGATTAAGTGTCTATAGTTAGTGTCAATGATTAATGTCAGTGATTATTGTCGGTGATTAGTGTTGGTGATTAGTGCCAGTGATTAGTGTCAGTGATTGGTGTCAGTGATTAGTGTTAGTGATTAGTTTCTATAATTAGTGTCGATGACTAATGTCAGTGATTATTGTCGGTGATTAGTTTTGGTGATTAGTGTCAGTGATTAGTGTTGGTTATTAGTCAGTGATTATTGTCGTTGACTTGTCTCAGTGATTAGCATTAGTAGTTAGTGTCGTTGTTAAGTGTCAGTGATTAGCGTCGGTGATTGGTGTCTGTGATTGGTGTCAAGAATTAAGTGTCTCTAGTTAGTGTCAATGATTAATGTCAGTGATTATTGTCGGTGATTAATGTTGGTGATTAGTGTCGATGATTAATGTCAGTGATTAGTGTCAATGATTAGTGCCAGTGATTAGTGTTGCTGATGGGTGTCCGTGATTGTTGTCAGTGATTAAGTTTCAATAATTAGTGTCGATGATTAATGTCAGTGATTATTGTCGGTGATTAGTTTTGGTGATTAGTGTCAGTGATAAGTGCCAGTGATTAGTGTCGATGATTGGTGTCAGTGGTTAGTGCCAGTGATTAGTGTTGGTGATGGGTGTCCGTGATTGTTGTCAGTGATTAAGTTTCAATAATTAGTGTCAATGATTAATGTCAGTGATTATTGTCGGTGATTACTGTTGGTGATTAGTGCCCGTGATTAGTGTCAGTGATTGGTGTCAGTGATTGGTGTTAGTGATTAGTGTCTATAATTAGTGTCAATGACTAATGTCAGACATTAGTTTCGGTGATTAGTGTTGTTGATTAGTGTTGGTTATTAGTCAGTGATTATTGTCGTTGACTAGTCTCAGTGATTAGCATTAGTAGTTAGTGTCATTGTCTGGTGTCAGTGATTAGCGTCAGTGATTGGTGTCGGTGATTGGTGTCAATAATTAAGTGTCTATAGTTAGTGTCAATGATTAATGTCAGTGATTATTGTCAGTGATTAATGTTGGTGATTAGTGTCGATGATTAATGTCAGTGATTAGTGTCAGTGATTAGTGCTGGTGATTAGTGACGGTGACTGGTGTCAGTGACTGGTGTCGGTGATTAGTGTCTATAATTAGTGTCAATATTTAATGTCAGTGATTATTGTCGGTGATTAGTGTTGTTGATTAGTGTTGGTGATTAGTGTCGGTGACTGGTGTCAGTGATTAGTATCTATAATTAGTGTCGATAATTAATGTCAGTGATTATTGTCCGTTATTAGTGTCAGTGATTAGTGCTGGTGATTATTGTCAGTTACTGGTGTCAGTGATTGGAGTCAGTGATTAGTGTCAATGATTAGTGTCAGTGATTAGTACCAGTGATTAGTGTGGATGATTGGTGTCAGTGATTGGTGTCACTGATTAAGTGTCTATAGTTAGTGTCAATGATTAATGTCAGTGATTATTGTCAGTGATTAGTTTTGTTGATTAGTGTCAGTGATTAGTGCAGGTGATTATTGTCAGTGACTGGTGTCAGTGATTGGAGTCAGTGATTAGTTTCAATGATTAACGCCAGTGATTAATGTCAGTGATTAGTGTCAGTGATTGGTGTCAGTGATTGGTGTCAGTGATTAGTGTCTATAATTAGTGTCGATGATTAAGGTCAGTGATTATTGTTGGTGATTAGTTTTGGTGATAAGTGTCAGTGAATGTGAGTGATTATTGTCGGTGATTAGTGTCAGTGATTAGAGCCGGTGATTATTGTCAGTGATTGGAGTCAGTAATTATTGTTGGTGATTAGTTTTGTTGATAAGTGTCAGTGATTAGTGCCAGTGATTAGTGTCGATGATTAATGTCAGTGATTATTGTTGGTGATTAGTTTGGGTGATTAGGATCAGTGATTAGTGCCAGTGATTAGTGTTGATGAATGGTGTCAGTGATTGGTGTTAGTGATTAAGTGTCAATAATTAGTGTCAATGATTAATATCAGTGATTATTATCGGTGATTAGTTTTGGTGATTAGTGTCAGTGATTGCTGCCAGTGATTAGTGTCAGTGAATAATGTCTGTGATTATTGTCGGTGATTTGCTTTGGTGATTAGTGTCAGTGATTAGTGTGGATGATTGGTGTCAGTGATTGGTGTCACTTATTAAGTGTCTATAGTTAGTGTCAATGATTAATGTCAGTGATTATTGTCGTTGACTAGTCTCAGTGATTAGCATTAGTAGTTAGTGTTGTTGTTTAGTGTCAGTGATTAGCGTCGGTGATTAATGTGGATGATTGGTGTCAGTGATTGGTGTCAGTGATTATTATCGGTGATTAATGTCAGTGATTATTGTCGGTGATTAATGTTGGTGATTAGTGTCGATGATTAATGTCAGTGATTAGACTCAGTGATTAGTGCCAGTGATTAGTGTCGGTGATGGGTGTCCGTGATTGGTGTCAGTGATTAAGTTTCAATAATTAGTGTCGATGATTAATGTCAGTGATTATTGTCGGTGATTAGTTTTGGTGATTAGTGTGAGTGATTTGCGCCTTTGATTAGTGTCAGTGATTTGTGTCAGTGATTGGTGTTAGTGATTAGTGTCTATAATTAGTGTCGATGATTAATGTCAGTGATTATTGTCGGTGATTAGTGTTGTTGATTAGTGTTATTGATTAGTGACGGTGACTGGTGTCATTAATAAGTATCTATAATTACTGTGGATAATTAATGTCAGTGATTAGTGTCAGTGATTAGTGCTGGTGATTATTGTCAGTGACTGGTGTCAATGATTGGAGTCAGTGATTAGTGTCAATGATTAACGTCAGTGATTAGTGTCAGTGATTAGTGTCAGTGATTGGTGTCAGTGATTGGTGTCAGTGATTAGTGTCTATAATTAGTGTCGATGATTAAGGTCAGTGATTATTGTTGGTGATTAGTTTTGGTGATTAGTGTCAGTGATTGGTGCCAGTGATTATTATCGGTGATTAGTGTCAGTGATTAGTGCCAGTGATTAGTGTCGATGATTGGTGTCAGTGATTGGTGTCAATAATTAAGTGTCTATAGTTAGTGTGAATGATTAATGTCAGTGATAATTGTCGGTGATTAATGTTGGTGATTAGTGTCCGTGATTAGTGACGGTGACTGGTGTCAGTGATTAGTATCAATAATTAGTGTCGATAATTAATGTGAGTGATTATTATCGGTGATTAGTGTCAGTGATTAGAGCCGGTGATTATTGTCAGTGATTGGAGTCAGTAATTATTGTTGGTGATTAGTTTTGTTGATAAGTGTCAGTGATTAGTGCCAGTGATTAGTGTCGATGATTAATGTCAGTGATTGTTGTTGGTGATTAGTTTGGGTGATTAGGATCAGTGATTATTGCCAGTGATTAGTGTTGATGAATGGTGTCAGTGATTGGTGTTAGTGATTAAGAGTCAATAATTAGTGTCAATGATTAATATCAGTGATTATTATCAGAGATTAGTTTTGGTGATTAGTGTCAGTGATTGCTGCCAGTGATTAGTGTCAGTGATTAATGTCTGTGATTATTGTCGGTGATTTGTTTTGGTGATTAGTGTCAGTGATTGGTGTGGATGATTGGTGTCAGTGATTGGTGTCACTTATTAAGTGTCTATAGTTAGTGTCAATGATTAATGTCAGTGATTATTGTCGTTGACTAGTCTCAGTGATTAGCATTAGTAGTTAGTGTCGTTGTTTAGTGTCAGTGATTAGCGTCGGTGATTGGTGTCAATGATTGGTGTCAGTTATTAGTGTCAATGATTAATGTCAGTGATTATTGTCGGTGATTAGTGTCAGTGATTGGTGTCAGTGATTGGTGTCAGTGATTAGTTTCTGTAACCGGTGTCGATGATTTAGTTCAGTGATTATTGTCGGTGATTAGTTTTGGTGATTAGTGTCAGTGATTGGTGCCAGTGATTATTGTCGGTGATTAATGTCCGTGATTTGTGCCGGTGATTATTGTCGGTGACTGGTGTCAGTGATTATTGTTGGTAATTAGTTTTGGTGATTAGTGTCAGTGATTAGTGCCAGTGATTAGTGTCGATGATTGGTGTCAGTGAATGGTGTCAATAATTAAGTTTCTATAGTTAGTGTCAATGATTAATGTGAGCGATTATTGTCGGTGATTAATGTTGGTGATTGGTGTCGATGATTAATGTCAGTGATTATTGTCGGTGATTAGTGTTGGTGATTAGTGTTGGTGATTAGTGACGGTAACTGGTGTCAGTGATTAGTATCTATATTTAGTGTCGATAATGAAGGTCAGTGATTATTGTCAGTGATAAGTGTCTGTGATTAGTGCTGGTGATTATTGTCAGTGACTGGTGTCAGTGATTGGAGTCAGTGTTTAGTGTCAGTGATTGGTGTCAATGATTAGTGTCTATAATTAGTGTCGATGATTAAGGTCAGTGATTATTGTTGGTGATTAGTTTTGGTGATTAGTGTCAGTAATTGGTGCCAGTGATTATTGTTGGTGATTAATGTCCGTGATTAGTGCCGGTGATTATTGTCGGTGACTGGTGTCAGTGATTATTGTTGGTAATTAGTTTTGGTGATTAGTGTCAGTGATTAGTGCCAGTGATTAGTGTCGATGATTGGTGTCAGTGATTGGTGTCAATAATTAAGTGTCTATAGTTAGTGTGAATGATTAATGTCAGTGATAATTGTCGGTGATTAATGTTGGTGATTAGTGTCCGTGATTAGTGACGGTGACTGGTGTCAGTGATTAGTATCAATAATTAGTGTCGATAATTAATGTGAGTGATTATTGTCGGTGATTAGTGTCAGTGATTAGAGCCGATGATTATTGTCATTGATTGGAGTCAGTAATTATTGTTGGTGATTAGTTTTGGTGATTAGTGTCAGTGATTAGTGCCAGTGATTAGTGTCGATGATTAATGTCAATGATAATTGTCGGTGATTAGTTTTGGTGATTAATGTCAGTGATTAGTACCAGTGATTAGTGTGGATGATTGATGTCAGTGATTGGTGTCACTGATTAAGTGTCTATAGTTAGTGTCAATGATTAATGTCAGTGATTATGGTCGGTGATTAGTGTTGGTGATTAGTGCCAGTAATTAGTGTCAGTGATTGGTGTCAGTGATTATTGTTGTTGACTCGTCTCAGTGATTAGCATTAGTAGTTAGTGTCGTTGTTTAGTGTCAGTGATTAGCGTCGGTAATTGGTGTCAGTGATTAGTGTCAATGATTAATGTCAATGATTACGGTCGGTGATTAGTGTCAGTGATTAGTGTCGATGATTAATGTCAGTAATTAGTGTCAGTGATTAGTTTTGGTGATTAGTGTTGGTGATTAGTGACGGGTACTGGTTTCAGTGATTAGTATCTATAATTAGTGTCGATAATTAAGGTGAGTGATTATTGTCAGTGATAAGTGTCAGTGATTAGTGCTGGTGAATATTATCAGTGACTGGTGTCAGTGATTATTGTCAGTGATTATTGTCAGTGATTGGTGTCAGTGACTGGTGTCAGTGATTAGTGTCTATAATTTTTGTCGATGATTAAGGTCAGTGATTATTGTTGGTGATTAGTTTTGGTGATTAGTGTCAGTGATTGGTGCCAGTGATTATTGTCGGTGATTAATGTCCGTGATTAGTGCCTGTGATTATTGTCAGTGACTGGTGTCAGTGATTATTGTTGGTAATTAGTTTTGGTGATTAGCGTCAGTGATTAGTGCCAGTGATTAGTGTCGATGATTGGTGTCAGTGATTGGTGTCAATAATTAAGTGTCTATAGTTAGTGTCAATGATTAATGTCAGTGATTATTGTCGGTGATTAATGTTGGTGATTAGTGTCGATGATTAATGTCAGTGATTAGACTCAGTGATTAGTGCCAGTGATTAGTGTCGGTGATGGGTGTCCGTGATTGGTGTCAGTGATTAAGTTTCAATAATTAGTGTCGATGATTAATGTCAGTGATTATTGTCGGTGATTAGTTTTGGTGATTAGTGTGAGTGATTTGCGCCTTTGATTGGGTCAGTGATTTGTGTCAGTGATTGGTGTTAGTGATTAGTGTCTATAATTAGTGTCGATGATTAATGTCAGTGATTATTGTCGGTGATTAGTGTCGTTGATTAGTGTTGTTGATTAGTGACGGTGACTGGTGTCAGTAATAAGTCTCTATAATTACTATCGATAATTAATGTCAGTGATTAGTGTTGGTGATTAGTTTTGGTGATTAGTGTCAGTGATTGGTGCCAGTGATTATTATCGTTGATTAGTGTCATTGATTAGTGCCGGTGATGATTGTCGGTGACTGGTGTCAGTGATTATTGTTGGTAATTAGTTTTGGTGATTAGTGTCAGTGATTAGTGCCAGTGATTAGTGTCGATGATTGTTGTCAGTGATTGGTGTCAATAATTAAGTGTCTATAGTTAGTGTGAATGATTAATGTCAGTGATTATTGTCGGTGATTAATGTTGGTGATTAGTGTCTGTGATTAGTGACGGTGACTGGTGTCAGTGATTAGTACCAATAATTAGTGTCGATAATTAATGTCAGTGATTATTGTCGGTGATTAGTGTCAGTGATTAGAGCCGGTGATTATTGTCAGTGATTGGAGTCAGTAATTATTGTTGGTGATTAGTTTTGTTGATAAGTGTCAGTGATTAGTGCCAGTGATTAGTGTCGATGATTAATGTCAGTGATTATTGTCGGTGATTAGTGTTGTTGATTAGTGTTGGTGATTAGTGACGGTGACTGGTTTCAGTGATTAGTATCTATAATTAGTGTCGATAATTAAGGTGAGTGATTATTGTCAGTGATAAGTGTCAGTGATTAAAGCTGGTGAATATTATCAGTGACTGGTGTCAGTAATTATTGTCAGTGATTATTGTCAGTGATTATTGTCAGTGATTGGTGTCAGTGATTGGTGTCAGTGATTAGTGTCTATAATTTGTGTCGATGATTAAGGTCAGTGATTATTGTTGGTGATTAGTTTTGGTGATTAGTGTCAGTGATTAGTGCCAGTGATTAGTGTCGATGATTGGTGTCAGTGATTGGTGTCAATAATTAAGTGTCTATAGTTAGTGTCAATGATTAATGTCAGTGATTATTGTCGGTGATTAATGTTGGTGATTAGTGTCGATGATTAATGTCAGTGATTAGACTCAGTGATTAGTGCCAGTGATTAGTGTCGGTGATGGGTGTCCGTGATTGGTGTCAGTGATTAGGTTTCAATAATTAGTGTCGATGATTAATGTCAGTGATTATTGTCGGTGATTAGTTTTGGTGATTAGTGTGAGTGATTTGCGCCTTTGATTAGTGTCAGTGATTTGTGTCAGTGATTGGTGTTAGTGATTAGTGTCTATAATTAGTGTCGATGATTAATGTCAGTGATTATTGTCGGTGATTAGTGTTGCTGATTAGTGTTGTTGATTAGTGACGATGACTGGTGTCAGTAATAAGTCTCTATAATTACTGTCGATAATTAATGTCAGTGATTAGTGTTGGTGATTAGTTTTGGTGATTAGTGTCAGTGATTGGTGCCAGTGATTATTGTCGGTGATTAATGTCCATGATTATTGCCTGTGATTATTGTCAGTGACTGGTGTCAGTGATTATTGTTGGTAATTATGTTGGTGATTAGCGTCAGTGATTAGTGCCAGTGATTAGTGTCGATGATTGGTGTCAGTGATTGGTGTCAATAATTAAGTGTCTATAGTTAGTGTCAATGATTAATGTCAGTGATTATTGTCGGTGATTAATGTTGGTGATTAGTGTCGATGATTAATGTCAGTGATTAGACTCAGTGATTAGTGCCAGTGATTAGTGTCGGTGATGGGTGTCCGTGATTGGTGTCAGTGATTAAGTTTCAATAATTAGTGTCGTTGATTAATGTCAGTGATTATTGTCGGTGATTAGTTTTGGTGATTAGTGTGAGTGATTTGCGCCTTTGATTAGTGTCAGTGATTT
This sequence comes from Carcharodon carcharias, assembly GCF_017639515.1. NCBI lineage: Eukaryota > Metazoa > Chordata > Chondrichthyes > Lamniformes > Lamnidae > Carcharodon > Carcharodon carcharias. The sequence continues at coordinate 59,959,048 of NC_054479.1, forward strand.
GTGTCAGTGATTGGTGTTAGTGATTAGTGTCTATAATTAGTGTCGATGATTAATGTCAGTGATTATAGTTGGTGATTAGTGTTGTTGATTAGTGCTGTTGATTAGTGATGGTGACTGGTGTCAGTAATAAGTATCTATAATTACTGTGGATAATTAATGTCAGTGATTAGTGTCAGTGATTAGTGCTGGTGATTATTGTCAGTGACTGGTGTCAGTGATTGGAGTCAGTGATTATTGTCAATGATTAACGTCAGTGATTAGTGTCAGTGATTAGTGTCAGTGATTGGTGTCAGTGATTGGTGTCAGTGATTAGTGTCTATAATTAGTGTCGATGATTAAGGTCAGTGATTATTGTTGGTGATTAGTTTTGTTGATAAGTGTCAGTGATTAGTGCCAGTGATTAGTGTCGATGATTAATGTCTGTGGTAATTGTTGGTGATTAGTTTGGGTGATTAGGATCAGTGATTAGTGCCAGTGATTAGTGTTGATGAATGGTGTCAGTGATTGGTGTTATTGATTAAGTGTCAATAATTAGTGTCAATGATTAATATCAGTGAGTATTATCGGTGATTAGTTTTGGTGATTAGTGTCAGTGATTGCTGCCAGTGATTAGTGTCAATGATTAATGTCTGTGATTATTTTCGGTGATTTGTTTTGGTGATTAGTGTCAGTGATTAGTGTGGATGATTGGTGTCAGTGATTGGTGTCACTTATTAAGTGTCTATAGTTAGTGTCAATGATTAATGTCAGTGATTATTGTCGTTGACTAGTCTCAGTGATTAGCATTAGTAGTTAGTGTCGTTGTTTAGTGTCAGTGATTAGCGTCGGTGTTTAGTGTGGATGATTGGTGTCAGTGATTGGTGTCAATAATTAAGTGTCTATAGTTAGTGTCAATGATTATTGTCAGTGATTATTGTCGGTGATTAATGTTGGTGATTAGTGTCGATGATTAATGTCAGTGCTTAGACTCAGTGATTAGTGCCAGTGATTAGTGTCGGTGATGGGTGTCCGTGATTGGTGTCAGTGATTAAGTTTCAATAATTAGTGTCGATGATTAATGTCAGTGATTATTGTCGGTGATTAGTTTTGGTGATTAGTGTGAGTGATTTGCGCCTTTGATTAGTGTCAGTGATTTGTGTCAGTGATTGGTGTTAGTGATTAGTGTCTATAATTAGTGTCGATGATTAATGTCAGTGATTATTGTCGGTGATTAGTGTTGTTGATTAGTGTTGTTGATTAGTGACGGTGACTGGTGTCAGTAATAAGTATCTATAATCACTGTCGATAATTAATGTCAGTGATTAGTGTCAGTGATTAGTGCTGGTGATTATTGTCAGTGACTGGTGTCAGTGATTGGAGTCAGTGATTAGTGTCAATGATTAACGTCAGTGATTAGTGTCAGTGATTAGTGTCAGTGATTGGTGTCAGTGATTGGTGTCAGTGATTAGTGTCTATAATTATTGTCGATGATTAAGGTCAGTGATTATTGTTGGTGATTAGTTTTGGTGATTAGTGTCAGTTATTGGTGCCAGTGATTATTATCGGTGATTAGTGTCAGTGATTAGTGCCGGTGATTATTGTCGGTGACTGGTGTCAGTGATTATTGTTGGTAATTAGTTTTGGTGATTAGTGTCATTGATTAGTGCCAGTGATTAGTGTCGATGATTGGTGTCAGTGATTGGTGTCAATAATTAAGTGTCTATAGTTAGTGTCAATGATTAATGTCAGCGATTATTGTCGGTGATTAATGTTGGTGATTAGTGTCGATGATTAATGTTAGTGATTAGTGTCAGTGATTAGTGTCGGTGATTAGTGACGGTGACTGGTGTCAGTGATTGGTGTCAGTGATTAGTGTCTATAATTAGTGTCGATGATTAATGTCAGTGATTATTGTTGGTGATTAGTGTTGTTGATTAGTGTTGGTGATTAGTGACGGGTACTGGTGTCAGTGATTAGTATCTATAATTAGTGTCGATAATTAAGGTGAGTGATTATTGTCAGTGATAAGTGTCAGTGATTAGTGCTGGTGAATATTATCAGTGACTGGTGTCAGTGATTATTGTCAGTGATTATTGTCAGTGATTGGTGTCAGTGATTAGTGTCTATAATTAGTGTCGATGATTAAGGTCAGTGATTATTGTTGGTGATTAGTTTTGGTGATTAGTGTCAGTGATTGGTGCCAGTGATTATTGTCGGTGATTAATGTCCGTGATTAGTGCCTGTGATTATTGTCAGTGACTGGTGTCAGTGATTATTGTTGGTAATTAGTTTTGGTGATTAGCGTCAGTGATTAGTGCCAGTGATTAGTGTCGATGATTGGTGTCAGTGATTGGTGTCAATAATTAAGTGTCTATAGTTAGTGTCAGTGATTAATGTCAGTGATTATTGTCGTTGCTTAATGTTGGTGATTAGTGTCGATGATTAACGTCAGTGATTAGACTCAGTGATTAGTGCCAGTGATTAGTGTCGGTGATGGGTGTCCGTGATTGGTGTCAGTGATTAAGTTTCAATAATTAGTGTCGATGATTAATGTCAGTGATTATTGTCGGTGATTAGTTTTGGTGATTAGTGTGAGTGATTTGCGACTTTGATTAGTGTCAGTGATTTGTGTCAGTGACTGGTGTTAGTGATTAGTGTCTATAATTAGTGTCGATGATTAATGTCAGTGATTATTGTCGGTGATTAGTCTTGTTGATTAGTGTTGTTGATTAGTGACGGTGACTGGTGTCAGTAATAAGTCTCTATAATTACTGTCGATAATTAATGTCAGTGATTAGTGTTGGTGATTAGTTTTGGTGATTAGTGTCAGTGATTGGTGCCAGTGATTATTATCGTTGATTAGTGTCAGTGTTTAGTGCCGGTGATTATTGTCGGTGACTGGTGTCAGTGATTATTGTTGGTAATTAGTTTTGGTGATTAGTGTCAGTGATTAGTGCCAGTGATTAGTGTCGATGATTGGTGTCAGTGATTGGTGTCAATAATTAAGTGTCTATAGTTAGTGTGAATGATTAATGTCAGTGATTATTGTCGGTGATTAATGTTGGTGATTAGTGTCCGTGATTAGTGACGGTGACTGGTGTCAGTGATTAGTACCAATAATTAGTGTCGATAATTAATGTCAGTGATTATTGTCGGTGATTAGTGTCAGTGATTAGAGCCGGTGATTATTGTCAGTGATTGGAGTCAGTAATTATTGTTGGTGATTAGTTTTGTTGATAAGTGTCAGTGATTAGTGCCAGTGATTAGTGTCGATGATTAATGTCAGTGATTATTGTTGGTGATTAGTTTGGGTGATTAGGATCAGTGATTATTACCAGTGATTAGTGTTGATGAATGGTGTCAGTGATTGGTGTTAGTGATTTAGTGTCTATAGTTAGTGTCAATGATTAATGTCAGTGATTATGGTCGGTGATTAGTGTTGGTGATTAGTGCCAGTGATTAGTGTCAGTGATTAGTGCCAGTGATTAGTGTCGATGATTGGTGTCAGTGATTGGTGTCAATAATTAAGTGTCTATAGTTAGTGTCAATGATTAATGTCAGCGATTATTGTCGGTGATTAATGTTGGTGATTAGTGTCGATGATTAATGTTAGTGATTAGTGTCAGTGATTAGTGTCGGTGATTAGTGACAGTGACTGGTGTCAGTGATTGGTGTCAGTGATTAGTGTCTATAATTAGTGTCGATGATTAATGTCAGTGATTATTGTTGGTGATTAGTGTTGTTGATTAGTGTTGGTGATTAGTGACGGGTACTGGTGTCAGTGATTAGTATCTATAATTAGTGTCGATAATTAAGGTGAGTGATTATTGTCAGTGATAAGTGTCAGTGATTAGTGCTGGTGAATATTATCAGTGACTGGTGTCAGTGATTATTGTCAGTGATTATTGTCAGTGATTGGTGTCAGTGATTAGTGTCTATAATTAGTGTCGATGATTAAGGTCAGTGATTATTGTTGGTGATTAGTTTTGGTGATTAATGTCAGTGATTGGTGCCAGTGATTATTGTCGGTGATTAATGTCCATGATTATTGCCTGTGATTATTGTCAGTGACTGGTGTCAGTGATTATTGTTGGTAATTATGTTGGTGATTAGCGTCAGTGATTAGTGCCAGTGATTAGTGTCGATGATTGGTGTCAGTGATTGGTGTCAATAATTAAGTGTCTATAGTTAGTGTCAATGATTAATGTCAGTGATTATTGTCGGTGATTAATGTTGGTGATTAGTGTCGATGATTAGTGACGGTGACTGGTGTCAGTGATTAGTACCAATAATTAGTGTCGATAATTAATGTCAGTGATTATTGTCGGTGATTAGTGTCAGTGATTAGAGCCGGTGATTATTGTCAGTGATTGGAGTCAGTAATTATTGTTGGTGATTGTTTTGTTGATAAGTGTCAGTGATTAGTGCCAGTGATTAGTGTCGATGATTAATGTCAGTGATTATTGTTGGTGATTAGTTTGGGTGATTAGGATCAGTGATTATTACCAGTTGATTAGTGTTGATGAATGGTGTCAGTGATTGGTGTTAGTGATTTAGTGTCTATAGTTAGTGTCAATGATTAATGTCAGTGATTATGGTCGGTGATTAGTTTTGGTGATTAGTGCCAGTGATTAGTGTCAGTGATTAGTGCCAGTGATTAGTGTCGATGATTGGTGTCAGTGATTGGTGTCAATAATTAAGTGTCTATAGTTAGTGTCAATGATTAATGTCAGCGATTATTGTCGGTGATTAATGTTGGTGATTAGTGTCGATGATTAATGTTAGTGATTAGTGTCAGTGATTAGTGTCGGTGATTAGTGACAGTGACTGGTGTCAGTGATTGGTGTCAGTGATTAGTGTCTATAATTAGTGTCGATGATTAATGTCAGTGATTATTGTTGGTGATTAGTGTTGTTGATTAGTGTTGGTGATTAGTGACGGGTACTGGTGTCAGTGATTAGTATCTATAATTAGTGTCGATAATTAAGGTGAGTGATTATTGTCAGTGATAAGTGTCAGTGATTAGTGCTGGTGAATATTATCAGTGACTGGTGTCAGTGATTATTGTCAGTGATTATTGTCAGTGATTGGTGTCAGTGATTAGTGTCTATAATTAGTGTCGATGATTAAGGTCAGTGATTATTGTTGGTGATTAGTTTTGGTGATTAATGTCAGTGATTGGTGCCAGTGATTATTGTCGGTGATTAATGTCCATGATTATTGCCTGTGATTATTGTCAGTGACTGGTGTCAGTGATTATTGTTGGTAATTATGTTGGTGATTAGCGTCAGTGATTAGTGCCAGTGATTAGTGTCGATGATTGGTGTCAGTGATTGGTGTCAATAATTAAGTGTCTATAGTTAGTGTCAATGATTAATGTCAGTGATTATTGTCGGTGATTAATGTTGGTGATTAGTGTCGATGATTAGTGACGGTGACTGGTGTCAGTGATTAGTACCAATAATTAGTGTCGATAATTAATGTCAGTGATTATTGTCGGTGATTAGTGTCAGTGATTAGAGCCGGTGATTATTGTCAGTGATTGGAGTCAGTAATTATTGTTGGTGATTAGTTTTGTTGATAAGTGTCAGTGATTAGTGCCAGTGATTAGTGTCGATGATTAATGTCAGTGATTATTGTTGGTGATTAGTTTGGGTGATTAGGATCAGTGATTATTACCAGTTGATTAGTGTTGATGAATGGTGTCAGTGATTGGTGTTAGTGATTTAGTGTCTATAGTTAGTGTCAATGATTAATGTCAGTGATTATGGTCGGTGATTAGTGTTGGTGATTAGTGCCAGTGATTAGTGTCAGTGATTAGTGCCAGTGATTAGTGTCGATGATTGGTGTCAGTGATTGGTGTCAATAATTAAGTGTCTATAGTTAGTGTCAATGATTAATGTCAGCGATTATTGTCGGTGATTAATGTTGGTGATTAGTGTCGATGATTAATGTTAGTGATTAGTGTCAGTGATTAGTGTCGGTGATTAGTGACAGTGACTGGTGTCAGTGATTGGTGTCAGTGATTAGTGTCTATAATTAGTGTCGATGATTACTGTCAGTGATTATTGTTGGTGATTAGTGTTGTTGATTAGTGTTGGTGATTAGTGACGGGTACTGGTGTCAGTGATTAGTATCTATAATTAGTGTCGATAATTAAGGTGAGTGATTATTGTCAGTGATAAGTGTCAGTGATTAGTGCTGGTGAATATTATCAGTGACTGGTGTCAGTGATTATTGTCAGTGATTATTGTCAGTGATTGGTGTCAGTGATTAGTGTCTATAATTAGTGTCGATGATTAAGGTCAGTGATTATTGTTGGTGATTAGTTTTGGTGATTAATGTCAGTGATTGGTGCCAGTGATTATTGTCGGTGATTAATGTCCATGATTATTGCCTGTGATTATTGTCAGTGACTGGTGTCAGTGATTATTGTTGGTAATTATGTTGGTGATTAGCGTCAGTGATTAGTGCCAGTGATTAGTGTCGATGATTGGTGTCAGTGATTGGTGTCAATAATTAAGTGTCTATAGTTAGTGTCAATGATTAATGTCAGTGATTATTGTCGGTGATTAATGTTGGTGATTAGTGTCGATGATTAATGTCAGTGATTAGACTCAGTGATTAGTGCCAGTGATTAGTGTCGGTGATGGGTGTCCGTGATTGGTGTCAGTGATTAAGTTTCAATAATTAGTGTCGATGATTAATGTCAGTGATTATTGTCGGTGATTAGTTTTGGTGATTAGTGTGAGTGATTTGCGCCTTTGATTAGTGTCAGTGATTGGTGTTAGTGATTAGTGTCTATAATTAGTGTCGATGATTAATGTCAGTGATTATTGTCAGTGATTAGTGTTGTTGATTAGTGTTGTTGATTAGTGACGGTGACTGGAGTCAGTAATAAGTCTCTATAATTACTATCGATAATTAATGTCAGTGATTAGTGTTGGTAATTAGTTTTGGTGATTAGTGTCAGTGATTGGTGCCAGTGATTATTATCGTTGATTAGTGTCAGTGATTAGTGCCGGTGATTATTGTCGGTGACTGGTGTCAGTGATTATTGTTGATAATTAGTTTTGGTGATTAGTGTCAGTGATTAGTGCCAGTGATTAGTGTCGATGATTGGTGTCAGTGAATGGTGTCAATAATTAAGTGTCTATAGTTAGTGTCAATGATTAATGTCACTGATTAATGTCGGTGATTAATGTTGGTGATTAGAGCCGGTGATTATTGTCTGTGATTGGAGTCAGTAATTATTGTTGGTGATTAGTTTTGTTGATAAGTGTCAGTGATTAGTGCCAGTGATTAGTGTCGATGATTAATGTCAGTGATTATTGTCGGTGATTAGTGTTGTTGATTAGTGTTGGTGATTAGTGACGGTGACTGGTTTCAGTGATTAGTATCTATAATTAGTGTCGATAATTAAGGTGAGTTATTATTGTCAGCGATAAGTGTCAGTGATTAGAGCTGGTGAATATTATCAGTGACTGGTGTCAGTAATTATTGTCAGTGATTATTGTCAGTGATTGGTGTCAGTGATTGGTGTCAGTGATTAGTGTCTATAATTAGTGTTGATGATTAAGGTCAGTGATTATTGTTGGTGATTAGTTTTGGTGATTAGTGTCAGTGATTGGTGCCAGTGATTATTGTCGGTGATTAATGTCCGTGATTAGTGCCTGTGATTATTGTCAGTGACTGGTGTCAGTGATTATTGTTGGTAATTAGTTTTGGTGATTAGCGTCAGTGATTAGTGCCAGTGATTAGTGTCGATGATTGGTGTCAGTGATTGGTGTCAATAATTAAGTGTCTATAGTTAGTGTCAATGATTAATGTCAATGATTATTGTCGGTGATTAATGTTGGTGATTAGTGTCGATGATTAATGTCAGTGATTAGACTCAGTGATTAGTGCCAGTGATTAGTGTCGGTGATGGGTGTCCGTGATTGGTGTCAGTGATTAAGTTTCAATAATTAGTGTCGATGATTAATGTCAGTGATTATTGTCGGTGATTAGTTTTGGTGATTAGTGTGAGTGATTTGTGTCTTTGATTAGTGTCAGTGATTTGTGTCAGTGATTGGTGTTAGTGATTAGTGTCTATAATTAGTGTCGATGATTAATGTCAGTGATTATTGTCGGTGATTAGTGTTGTTGATTAGTGTTGTTGATTAGTGACGGTGACTGGTGTCAGTAATAAGTCTCTATAATTACTATCGATAATTAATGTCAGTGATTAGTGTTGGTGATTAGTTTTGGTGATTAGTGTCAGTGATTGGTGCCAGTGATTATTATCGTTGATTAGTGTCAGTGATTAGTGCCGGTGATTATTGTCGGTGACTGGTGTCAGTGATTATTGTTGGTAATTAGTTTTGGTGATTAGTGTCAGTGATTAGTGCCAGTGATTAGTGTCGGTGATTAGTTTTGGTGATTAGTGTGAGTGATTTGCGCCTTTGATTAGTGTCAGTGATTTGTTTCAGTGATTGGTGTTAGTGATTATTATCGTTGATTAGTGTCAGTGATTAGTGCCGGTGATTATTGTCGGTGACTGGTGTCAGTGATTATTGTTGGTAATTAGTTTTGGTGATTAGTGTCAGTGATTAGTGCCAGTGATTAGTGTCGGTGATTAGTTTTGGTGATTAGTGTGAGTGATTTGCGCCTTTGATTAGTGTCAGTGATTTGTTTCAGTGATTGGTGTTAGTGATTAGTGTCTATAATTAGTGTCAATGATTAATGTCAGTGATTATTGTTGGTGATTAGTGTTGCTGATTAGTGTTGTTGATTAGTGACGGTGACTGGTGTCAGTAATAAGTCTCTATAATTACTGTCGATAATTAATGTCTGTGATTAGTGTTGGTGATTAGTTTTGGTGATTAGTGTCAGTGATTGGTGCGAGTGATTATTATCATTGATCAGTGTCAGTGATTAGTGCCGGTGATTATTGTCGGTGACTGGTGTCAGTGATTATTGTTGGTAATTAGTTTTGGTGATTAGCGTCAGTGATTAGTGCCAGTGATTAGTGTCGATGATTGGTGTCAGTGATTGGTGTCAATAATTAAGTGTCTATAGTTAGTGTCAATGATTAATGTCAGTGATTATTGTCGTTGCTTAATGTTGGTGATTAGTGTCGATGATTAACGTCAGTGATTAGACTCAGTGATTAGTGCCAGTGATTAGTGTCGGTGATGGGTGTCCGTGATTGGTGTCAGTGTTTAAGTTTCAATAATTAGTGTCGATGATTAATGTCAGTGATTATTGTCGGTGATTAGTTTTGGTGATTAGTGTGAGTGATTTGCGACTTTGATTAGTGTCAGTGATTTGTGTCAGTGACTGGTGTTAGTGATTAGTGTCTATAATTTGTGTCGATGATTAATGTCAGTGATTATTGTCGGTGATTAGTCTTGTTGATTAGTGTTGTTGATTAGTGACGGTGACTGGTGTCAGTAATAAGTCTCTATAATTACTGTCGATAATTAATGTCAGTGATTAGTGTTGGTGATTAGTTTTGGTGATTAGTGTCAGTGTTTGGTGCCAGTGATTATTATCGTTGATTAGTGTCAGTGTTTAGTGCCGGTGATTATTGTCGGTGACTGGTGTCAGTGATTATTGTTGGTAATTAGTTTTGGTGATTAGTGTCAGTGATTAGTGCCAGTGATTAGTGTCGATGATTGGTGTCAGTGATTGGTGTCAATAATTAAGTGTCTATAGTTAGTGTCAATGATTAATGTCAGTGATAATTGTCGGTGATTAATGTTGGTGATTAGTGTCCGTGATTAGTGACGGTGACTGGTGTCAGTGATTAGTACCAATAATTAGTGTCGATAATTAATGTCAGTGATTATTGTCGGTGATTAGTGTCAGTGATTAGAGCCGGTGATTATTGTCAGTGATTGGAGTCAGTAATTATTGTTGGTGATTAGTTTTGTTGATAAGTGTCAGTGATTAGTGCCAGTGATTAGTGTCGATGATTAATGTCTGTGATTATTGTCGGTGATTAGTGTTGTTGATTAGTGTTGGTGATTAGTGACGGTGACTGGTTTCAGTGATTAGTATCTATAATTAGTGTCGATAATTAAGGTGAGTGATTATTGTCAGTGATAAGTGTCAGTGTTTAGTGCTGGTGAATATTATCAGTGACTGGTGTCAGTAATTATTGTCAGTGATCATTGTCAGTGATTGGTGTCAGTGATTGGTGTCAGTGATTAGTGTCTATAATTAGTGTCGATGATTAAGGTCAGTGATTATTGTTTGTGATTAGTTTTGTTGATTAGTGTCAGTGATTGGGGCCAGTGATTATTGTCGGTGATTAATGTCCGTGATTAGTGCCTGTGATTATTGTCAGTGACTGGTGTCAGTGATTATTGTTGGTAATTAGTTTTGGTGATTAGCGTCAGTGATTAGTGCCAGTGATTAGTGTCGATGATTGGTGTCAGAGATTGGTGTCAATAATTAAGTGTCTATAGTTAGTGTCAATGATTAATGTCAGCGATTATTGTCGGTGATTAATGTTGGTGATTAGTGTCGATGATTAATGTTAGTGATTAGTGTCAGTGATTAGTGTCGGTGATTAGTGACAGTGACTGGTGTCAGTGATTGGTGTCAGTGATTAGTGTCTATAATTAGTGTCGATGATTAATGTCAGTGATTATTGTTGGTGATTAGTGTTGTTGATTAGTGTTGGTGATTAGTGACGGGTACTGGTGTCAGTGATTAGTATCTATAATTAGTGTCGATAATTAAGGTGAGTGATTATTGTCAGTGATAAGTGTCAGTGATTAGTGCTGGTGAATATTATCAGTGACTGGTGTCAGTGATTATTGTCAGTGATTATTGTCAGTGATTGGTGTCAGTGATTAGTGTCTATAATTAGTGTCGATGATTAAGGTCAGTGATTATTGTTGGTGATTAGTTTTGGTGATTAATGTCAGTGATTGGTGCCAGTGATTATTGTCGGTGATTAATGTCCATGATTATTGCCTGTGATTATTGTCAGTGACTGGTGTCAGTGATTATTGTTGGTAATTATGTTGGTGATTAGCGTCAGTGATTAGTGCCAGTGATTAGTGTCGATGATTGGTGTCAGTGATTGGTGTCAATAATTAAGTGTCTATAGTTAGTGTCAATGATTAATGTCAGTGATTATTGTCGGTGATTAATGTTGGTGATTAGTGTCGATGATTAGTGACGGTGACTGGTGTCAGTGATTAGTACCAATAATTAGTGTCGATAATTAATGTCAGTGATTATTGTCGGTGATTAGTGTCAGTGATTAGAGCCGGTGATTATTGTCAGTGATTGGAGTCAGTAATTATTGTTGGTGATTAGTTTTGTTGATAAGTGTCAGTGATTAGTGCCAGTGATTAGTGTCGATGATTAATGTCAGTGATTATTGTTGGTGATTAGTTTGGGTGATTAGGATCAGTGATTATTACCAGTTGATTAGTGTTGATGAATGGTGTCAGTGATTGGTGTTAGTGATTTAGTGTCTATAGTTAGTGTCAATGATTAATGTCAGTGATTATGGTCGGTGATTAGTGTTGGTGATTAGTGCCAGTGATTAGTGTCAGTGATTAGTGCCAGTGATTAGTGTCGATGATTGGTGTCAGTGATTGGTGTCAATAATTAAGTGTCTATAGTTAGTGTCAATGATTAATGTCAGCGATTATTGTCGGTGATTAATGTTGGTGATTAGTGTCGATGATTAATGTTAGTGATTAGTGTCAGTGATTAGTGTCGGTGATTAGTGACAGTGACTGGTGTCAGTGATTGGTGTCAGTGATTAGTGTCTATAATTAGTGTCGATGATTACTGTCAGTGATTATTGTTGGTGATTAGTGTTGTTGATTAGTGTTGGTGATTAGTGACGGGTACTGGTGTCAGTGATTAGTATCTATAATTAGTGTCGATAATTAAGGTGAGTGATTATTGTCAGTGATAAGTGTCAGTGATTAGTGCTGGTGAATATTATCAGTGACTGGTGTCAGTGATTATTGTCAGTGATTATTGTCAGTGATTGGTGTCAGTGATTAGTGTCTATAATTAGTGTCGATGATTAAGGTCAGTGATTATTGTTGGTGATTAGTTTTGGTGATTAATGTCAGTGATTGGTGCCAGTGATTATTGTCGGTGATTAATGTCCATGATTATTGCCTGTGATTATTGTCAGTGACTGGTGTCAGTGATTATTGTTGGTAATTATGTTGGTGATTAGCGTCAGTGATTAGTGCCAGTGATTAGTGTCGATGATTGGTGTCAGTGATTGGTGTCAATAATTAAGTGTCTATAGTTAGTGTCAATGATTAATGTCAGTGATTATTGTCGGTGATTAATGTTGGTGATTAGTGTCGATGATTAATGTCAGTGATTAGACTCAGTGATTAGTGCCAGTGATTAGTGTCGGTGATGGGTGTCCGTGATTGGTGTCAGTGATTAAGTTTCAATAATTAGTGTCGATGATTAATGTCAGTGATTATTGTCGGTGATTAGTTTTGGTGATTAGTGTGAGTGATTTGCGCCTTTGATTAGTGTCAGTGATTGGTGTTAGTGATTAGTGTCTATAATTAGTGTCGATGATTAATGTCAGTGATTATTGTCAGTGATTAGTGTTGTTGATTAGTGTTGTTGATTAGTGACGGTGACTGGAGTCAGTAATAAGTCTCTATAATTACTATCGATAATTAATGTCAGTGATTAGTGTTGGTAATTAGTTTTGGTGATTAGTGTCAGTGATTGGTGCCAGTGATTATTATCGTTGATTAGTGTCAGTGATTAGTGCCGGTGATTATTGTCGGTGACTGGTGTCAGTGATTATTGTTGATAATTAGTTTTGGTGATTAGTGTCAGTGATTAGTGCCAGTGATTAGTGTCGATGATTGGTGTCAGTGAATGGTGTCAATAATTAAGTGTCTATAGTTAGTGTCAATGATTAATGTCACTGATTAATGTCGGTGATTAATGTTGGTGATTAGAGCCGGTGATTATTGTCTGTGATTGGAGTCAGTAATTATTGTTGGTGATTAGTTTTGTTGATAAGTGTCAGTGATTAGTGCCAGTGATTAGTGTCGATGATTAATGTCAGTGATTATTGTCGGTGATTAGTGTTGTTGATTAGTGTTGGTGATTAGTGACGGTGACTGGTTTCAGTGATTAGTATCTATAATTAGTGTCGATAATTAAGGTGAGTTATTATTGTCAGCGATAAGTGTCAGTGATTAGAGCTGGTGAATATTATCAGTGACTGGTGTCAGTAATTATTGTCAGTGATTATTGTCAGTGATTGGTGTCAGTGATTGGTGTCAGTGATTAGTGTCTATAATTAGTGTTGATGATTAAGGTCAGTGATTATTGTTGGTGATTAGTTTTGGTGATTAGTGTCAGTGATTGGTGCCAGTGATTATTGTCGGTGATTAATGTCCGTGATTAGTGCCTGTGATTATTGTCAGTGACTGGTGTCAGTGATTATTGTTGGTAATTAGTTTTGGTGATTAGCGTCAGTGATTAGTGCCAGTGATTAGTGTCGATGATTGGTGTCAGTGATTGGTGTCAATAATTAAGTGTCTATAGTTAGTGTCAATGATTAATGTCAATGATTATTGTCGGTGATTAATGTTGGTGATTAGTGTCGATGATTAATGTCAGTGATTAGACTCAGTGATTAGTGCCAGTGATTAGTGTCGGTGATGGGTGTCCGTGATTGGTGTCAGTGATTAAGTTTCAATAATTAGTGTCGATGATTAATGTCAGTGATTATTGTCGGTGATTAGTTTTGGTGATTAGTGTGAGTGATTTGTGTCTTTGATTAGTGTCAGTGATTTGTGTCAGTGATTGGTGTTAGTGATTAGTGTCTATAATTAGTGTCGATGATTAATGTCAGTGATTATTGTCGGTGATTAGTGTTGTTGATTAGTGTTGTTGATTAGTGACGGTGACTGGTGTCAGTAATAAGTCTCTATAATTACTATCGATAATTAATGTCAGTGATTAGTGTTGGTGATTAGTTTTGGTGATTAGTGTCAGTGATTGGTGCCAGTGATTATTATCGTTGATTAGTGTCAGTGATTAGTGCCGGTGATTATTGTCGGTGACTGGTGTCAGTGATTATTGTTGGTAATTAGTTTTGGTGATTAGTGTCAGTGATTAGTGCCAGTGATTAGTGTCGGTGATTAGTTTTGGTGATTAGTGTGAGTGATTTGCGCCTTTGATTAGTGTCAGTGATTTGTTTCAGTGATTGGTGTTAGTGATTATTATCGTTGATTAGTGTCAGTGATTAGTGCCGGTGATTATTGTCGGTGACTGGTGTCAGTGATTATTGTTGGTAATTAGTTTTGGTGATTAGTGTCAGTGATTAGTGCCAGTGATTAGTGTCGGTGATTAGTTTTGGTGATTAGTGTGAGTGATTTGCGCCTTTGATTAGTGTCAGTGATTTGTTTCAGTGATTGGTGTTAGTGATTAGTGTCTATAATTAGTGTCAATGATTAATGTCAGTGATTATTGTTGGTGATTAGTGTTGCTGATTAGTGTTGTTGATTAGTGACGGTGACTGGTGTCAGTAATAAGTCTCTATAATTACTGTCGATAATTAATGTCTGTGATTAGTGTTGGTGATTAGTTTTGGTGATTAGTGTCAGTGATTGGTGCGAGTGATTATTATCATTGATCAGTGTCAGTGATTAGTGCCGGTGATTATTGTCGGTGACTGGTGTCAGTGATTATTGTTGGTAATTAGTTTTGGTGATTAGCGTCAGTGATTAGTGCCAGTGATTAGTGTCGATGATTGGTGTCAGTGATTGGTGTCAATAATTAAGTGTCTATAGTTAGTGTCAATGATTAATGTCAGTGATTATTGTCGTTGCTTAATGTTGGTGATTAGTGTCGATGATTAACGTCAGTGATTAGACTCAGTGATTAGTGCCAGTGATTAGTGTCGGTGATGGGTGTCCGTGATTGGTGTCAGTGTTTAAGTTTCAATAATTAGTGTCGATGATTAATGTCAGTGATTATTGTCGGTGATTAGTTTTGGTGATTAGTGTGAGTGATTTGCGACTTTGATTAGTGTCAGTGATTTGTGTCAGTGACTGGTGTTAGTGATTAGTGTCTATAATTTGTGTCGATGATTAATGTCAGTGATTATTGTCGGTGATTAGTCTTGTTGATTAGTGTTGTTGATTAGTGACGGTGACTGGTGTCAGTAATAAGTCTCTATAATTACTGTCGATAATTAATGTCAGTGATTAGTGTTGGTGATTAGTTTTGGTGATTAGTGTCAGTGTTTGGTGCCAGTGATTATTATCGTTGATTAGTGTCAGTGTTTAGTGCCGGTGATTATTGTCGGTGACTGGTGTCAGTGATTATTGTTGGTAATTAGTTTTGGTGATTAGTGTCAGTGATTAGTGCCAGTGATTAGTGTCGATGATTGGTGTCAGTGATTGGTGTCAATAATTAAGTGTCTATAGTTAGTGTCAATGATTAATGTCAGTGATAATTGTCGGTGATTAATGTTGGTGATTAGTGTCCGTGATTAGTGACGGTGACTGGTGTCAGTGATTAGTACCAATAATTAGTGTCGATAATTAATGTCAGTGATTATTGTCGGTGATTAGTGTCAGTGATTAGAGCCGGTGATTATTGTCAGTGATTGGAGTCAGTAATTATTGTTGGTGATTAGTTTTGTTGATAAGTGTCAGTGATTAGTGCCAGTGATTAGTGTCGATGATTAATGTCTGTGATTATTGTCGGTGATTAGTGTTGTTGATTAGTGTTGGTGATTAGTGACGGTGACTGGTTTCAGTGATTAGTATCTATAATTAGTGTCGATAATTAAGGTGAGTGATTATTGTCAGTGATAAGTGTCAGTGTTTAGTGCTGGTGAATATTATCAGTGACTGGTGTCAGTAATTATTGTCAGTGATCATTGTCAGTGATTGGTGTCAGTGATTGGTGTCAGTGATTAGTGTCTATAATTAGTGTCGATGATTAAGGTCAGTGATTATTGTTTGTGATTAGTTTTGTTGATTAGTGTCAGTGATTGGGGCCAGTGATTATTGTCGGTGATTAATGTCCGTGATTAGTGCCTGTGATTATTGTCAGTGACTGGTGTCAGTGATTATTGTTGGTAATTAGTTTTGGTGATTAGCGTCAGTGATTAGTGCCAGTGATTAGTGTCGATGATTGGTGTCAGAGATTGGTGTCAATAATTAAGTGTCTATAGTTAGTGTCAATGATTAATGTCAGTGATTATTGTCGGTGATTAATGTTGGTGATTAGTGTCGATGATTAATGACAGTGATTAGACTCAGTGATTAGTGCCAGTGATTAGTGTCGGTGATGGGTGTCCGTGATTGGTGTCAGTGATTAAGTTTCAATAATTAGTGTCGATGATTAATGTCAGTGATTATTGTCGGTGATTAGTTTTGGTGATTAGTGTGAGTGATTTGCGCCTTTGATTAGTGTCAGTGATTTGTGTCAGTGATTGGTGTTAGTGATTAGTGTCTATAATTAGTGTCGATGATTAATGTCAGTGATTATTGTCGGTGATTAGTGTTGTTGATTAGTGTTGTTGATTAGTGACAGTGACTGGTGTCAGTTATAAGTCTCTATAATTACTGTCGATAATTAATGTCAGTGATTAGTGTTGGTGATTAGTGTCAGTGATTGGTGCCAGTGATTATTATCGTTGATTAGTGTCAGTGATTAGTGCCGGTGATTATTGTCGGTGACTGGTGTCAGTGATTATTGTTGGTAATTAGTTTTGGTGATTAGCGTCAGTGATTAGTGCCAGTGATTAGTGTCGATGATTGGTGTCAGTGATTGGTGTCAATAATTAAGTGTCTATAGTTAGTGTGAATGATTAATGTCAGTGATTATTGTCGGTGATTAATGTTGGTGATTAGTGTCCGTGATTAGTGACGGTGACTGGTGTCAGTGATTAGTACCAATAATTAGTGTCGATAATTAATGTCAGTGATTATTGTCGGTGATTAGTGTCAGTGATTAGAGCCGGTGATTATTGTCAGTGATTGGAGTCAGTAATTATTGTTGGTGATTAGTTTTGTTGATAAGTGTCAGTGATTAGTGCCAGTGATTAGTGTCGATGATTAATGTCAGTGATTATTGTTGGTGATTAGTTTGGGTGATTAGGATCAGTGATTATTACCAGTGATTAGTGTTGATGAATGGTGTCAGTGATTGGTGTTAGTGATTTAGTGTCTATAGTTAGTGTCAATGATTAATGTCAGTGATTATGGTCGGTGATTAGTGTTGGTGATTAGTGTCGATGATTAATGTTAGTGATTAGTGTCAGTGATTAGTGTCGGTGATTAGTGACGGTGACTGGTGTCAGTGATTGGTGTCAGTGATTAGTGTCTATAATTAGTGTCGATGATTAATGTCAGTGATTATTGTTGGTGATTAGTGTTGTTGATTAGTGTTGGTGATTAGTGACGGGTACTGGTGTCAGTGATTAGTATCTATAATTAGTGTCGATAATTAAGGTGAGTGATTATTGTCAGTGATAAGTGTCAGTGATTAGTGCTGGTGAATATTATCAGTGACTGGTGTCAGTGATTATTGTCAGTGATTATTGTCAGTGATTGGTGTCAGTGATTGGTGTCAGTGATTAGTGTCTATAATTAGTGTCGATGATTAAGGTCAGTGATTATTGTTGGTGATTAGTTTTGGTGATTAATGTCAGTGATTGGTGCCAGTGATTATTGTCGGTGATTAATGTCCATGATTATTGCCTGTGATTATTGTCAGTGACTGGTGTCAGTGATTATTGTTGGTAATTATGTTGGTGATTAGCGTCAGTGATTAGTGCCAGTGATTAGTGTCGATGATTGGTGTCAGTGATTGGTGTCAATAATTAAGTGTCTATAGTTAGTGTCAATGATTAATGTCAGTGATTATTGTCGGTGATTAATGTTGGTGATTAGTGTCGATGATTAATGTCAGTGATTAGACTCAGTGATTAGTGCCAGTGATTAGTGTCGGTGATGGGTGTCCGTGATTGGTGTCAGTGATTAAGTTTCAATAATTAGTGTCGATGATTAATGTCAGTGATTATTGTCGGTGATTAGTTTTGGTGATTAGTGTGAGTGATTTGCGCCTTTGATTAGTGTCAGTGATTGGTGTTAGTGATTAGTGTCTATAATTAGTGTCGATGATTAATGTCAGTGATTATTGTCGGTGATTAGTGTTGTTGATTAGTGTTGTTGATTAGTGACGGTGACTGGTGTCGGTAATAAGTCTCTATAATTACTATCGATAATTAATGTCAGTGATTAGTGTTGGTGATTAGTTTTGGTGATTAGTGTCAGTGATTGGTGCCAGTGATTATTATCGTTGATTAGTGTCAGTGATTAGTGCCGGTGATTATTGTCGGTGACTGGTGTCAGTGATTATTGTTGGTAATTAGTTTTGGTGATTAGTGTCAGTGATTAGTGCCAGTGATTAGTGTCGATGATTGGTGTCAGTGAATGGTGTCAATAATTAAGTGTCTATAGTTAGTGTCAATGATTAATGTCAGTGATTAATGTCGGTGATTAATGTTGGTGATTGGAGCCGGTGATTATTGTCAGTGATTGGAGTCAGTAATTATTGTTGGTGATTAGTTTTGTTGATAAGTGTCAGTGATTAGTGCCAGTGATTAGTGTCGATGATTAATGTCAGTGATTATTGTCGGTGATTAGTGTTGTTGATTAGTGTGGGTGATTAGTGACGGTGACTGGTTTCAGTGATTAGTATCTATAATTAGTGTCGATAATTAAGGTGAGTTATTATTGTCAGCGATAAGTGTCAGTGATTAGAGCTGGTGAATATTATCAGTGACTGGTGTCAGTAATTATTGTCAGTGATTATTGTCAGTGATTGGTGTCAGTGATTGGTGTCAGTGATTAGTGTCTATAATTAGTGTTGATGATTAAGGTCAGTGATTATTGTTGGTGATTAGTTTTGGTGATTAGTGTCAGTGATTGGTGCCAGTGATTATTGTCGGTGATTAATGTCCATGATTAGTGCCTGTGATTATTGTCAGTGACTGGTGTCAGTGATTATTGTTGGTAATTAGTTTTGGTGATTAGCGTCAGTGATTAGTGCCAGTGATTAGTGTCGATGATTGGTGTCAGTGATTGGTGTCAATAATTAAGTGTCTATAGTTAGTGTGAATGATTAATGTCAGTGATTATTGTCGGTGATTAATGTTGGTGATTAGTGTCCGTGATTAGTGACGGTGACTGGTGTCAGTGATTAGTACCAATAATTAGTGTCGATAATTAATGTCAGTGATTATTGTCGGTGATTAGTGTCAGTGATTAGAGCCGGTGATTATTGTCAGTGATTGGAGTCAGTAATTATTGTTGGTGATTAGTTTTGTTGATAAGTGTCAGTGATTAGTGCCAGTGATTAGTGTCGATGATTAATGTCAGTGATTATTGTTGGTGATTAGTTTGGGTGATTAGGATCAGTGATTATTACCAGTGATTAGTGTTGATGAATGGTGTCAGTGATTGGTGTTAGTGATTTAGTGTCTATAGTTAGTGTCAATGATTAATGTCAGTGATTATGGTCGGTGATTAGTGATGGTGATTAGTGTCGATGATTAATGTTAGTGATTAGTGTCAGTGATTAGTGTCGGTGATTAGTGACGGTGACTGGTGTCAGTGATTGGTGTCAGTGATTAGTGTCTATAATTAGTTTCGATGATTAATGTCAGTGATTATTGTTGGTGATTAGTGTTGTTGATTAGTGTTGGTGATTAGTGACGGGTACTGGTGTCAGTGATTAGTATCTATAATTAGTGTCGATAATTAAGGTGAGTGATTATTGTCAGTGATAAGTGTCAGTGATTAGTGCTGGTGAATATTATCAGTGACTGGTGTCAGTGATTATTGTCAGTGATTATTGTCAGTGATTGGTGTCAGTGATTGGTGTCAGTGATTAGTGTCTATAATTAGTGTCGATGATTAAGGTCAGTGATTATTGTTGGTGATTAGTTTTGGTGATTAATGTCAGTGATTGGTGCCAGTGATTATTGTCGGTGATTAATGTCCATGATTATTGCCTGTGATTATTGTCAGTGACTGGTGTCAGTGATTATTGTTGGTAATTATGTTGGTGATTAGCGTCAGTGATTAGTGCCAGTGATTAGTGTCGATGATTGGTGTCAGTGATTGGTGTCAATAATTAAGTGTCTATAGTTAGTGTCAATGATTAATGTCAGTGATTATTGTCGGTGATTAATGTTGGTGATTAGTGTCGATGATTAATGTCAGTGATTAGACTCAGTGATTAGTGCCAGTGATTAGTGTCGGTGATGGGTGTCCGTGATTGGTGTCAGTGATTAAGTTTCAATAATTAGTGTCGATGATTAATGTCAGTGATTATTGTCGGTGATTAGTTTTGGTGATTAGTGTGAGTGATTTGCGCCTTTGATTAGTGTCAGTGATTGGTGTTAGTGATTAGTGTCTATAATTAGTGTCGATGATTAATGTCAGTGATTATTGTCGGTGATTAGTGTTGTTGATTAGTGTTGTTGATTAGTGACGGTGACTGGTGTCAGTAATAAGTCTCTATAATTACAATCGATAATTAATGTCAGTGATTAGTGTTGGTGATTAGTTTTGGTGATTAGTGTCAGTGATTGGTGCCAGTGATTATTATCGTTGATTAGTGTCAGTGATTAGTGCCGGTGATTATTGTCGGTGACTGGTGTCAGTGATTATTGTTGGTAATTAGTTTTGGTGATTAGTGTCAGTGATTAGTGCCAGTGATTAGTGTCGATGATTGGTGTCAGTGAATGGTGTCAATAATTAAGTGTCTATAGTTAGTGTCAATGATTAATGTCAGTGATTAATGTCGGTGATTAATGTTGGTGATTGGAGCCGGTGATTATTGTCAGTGATTGGAGTCAGTAATTATTGTTGGTGATTAGTTTTGTTGATAAGTGTCAGTGATTAGTGCCAGTGATTAGTGTCGATGATTAATGTCAGTGATTATTGTCGGTGATTAGTGTTGTTGATTAGTGTGGGTGATTAGTGACGGTGACTGGTTTCAGTGATTAGTATCTATAATTAGTGTCGATAATTAAGGTGAGTTATTATTGTCAGCGATAAGTGTCAGTGATTAGAGCTGGTGAATATTATCAGTGACTGGTGTCAGTAATTATTGTCAGTGATTATTGTCAGTGATTGGTGTCAGTGATTGGTGTCAGTGATTAGTGTCTATAATTAGTGTTGATGATTAAGGTCAGTGATTATTGTTGGTGATTAGTTTTGGTGATTAGTGTCAGTGATTGGTGCCAGTGATTATTGTCGGTGATTAATGTCCGTGATTAGTGCCTGTGATTATTGTCAGTGACTGGTGTCAGTGATTATTGTTGGTAATTAGTTTTGGTGATTAGCGTCAGTGATTAGTGCCAGTGATTAGTGTCGATGATTGGTGTCAGTGATTGGTGTCAATAATTAAGTGTCTATAGTTAGTGTCAATGATTAATGTCAGTGATTATTGTCGGTGATTAATGTTGGTGATTAGTGTCGATGATTAATGTCAGTGATTAGACTCAGTGATTAGTGCCAGTGATTAGTGTCGGTGATGGGTGTCCGTGATTGGTGTCAGTGATTAAGTTTCAATAATTAGTGTCGATGATTAATGTCAGTGATTATTGTCGGTGATTAGTTTTGGTGATTAGTGTGAGTGATTTGCGTCTTTGATTAGTGTCAGTGATTTGTGTCAGTGATTGGTGTTAGTGATTAGTGTCTATAATTAGTGTCGATGATTAATGTCATTGATTATTGTCGGTGATTAGTGTTGTTGATTAGTGTTGTTGATTAGTGACGGTGACTGGTGTCAGTAATAAGTCTCTATAATTACTGTCGATAATTAATGTCAGTGATTAGTGTTGGTGATTAGTTTTGGTGATTAGTGTCAGTGATTGGTGCCAGTGATTATTATCGTTGATTAGTGTCAGTGATTAGTGCCGGTGATTATTGTCGGTGACTGGTGTCAGTGATTATTGTTGGTAATTAGTTTTGGTGATTAGTGTCAGTGATTAGTGCCAGTGATTAGTGTCGATGATTGGTGTCAGTGATTGGTGTCAATAATTAAGTGTCTATAGTTAGTGTCAATGATTAATGTCAGTGATTATTGTCAGTGATTAATGTTGGTGATTAGTGTCCGTGATTAGTGACGGTGACTGGTGTCAGTGATTAGTACCAATAATTAGTGTCGATAATTAATGTCAGTGATTATTGTCGGTGATTAGTGTCAGTGATTAGAGCCGGTGATTATTGTCAGTGATTGGAGTCAGTAATTATTGTTGGTGATTAGTTTTGTTGATAAGTGTCAGTGATTAGTGCCAGTTATTAGTGTCGCTGATTAATGTCAGTGATTATTGTTGGTGATTAGTTTGGGTGATTAGGATCAGTGATTATTACCAGTGATTAGTGTTGATGAATGGTGTCAGTGATTGGTGTTAGTGATTAAGTGTCAATAATTAGTGTCAATGATTAATATCAGTGATTATTATCGGTGATTAGTTTTGGTGATTAGTGTCAGTGATTGCTGCCAGTGATTAGTGTCAGTGATTAATGTCTGTGATTATTGTCGGTGATTTGTTTTGGTGATTAGTGTCAGTGATTAGTGTGGATGATTGGTGTCAGTGATTAGTGTCACTTATTATGTGTCTATAGTTAGTGTCAATGATTAATGTCAGTGATTATTGTCATTGACTAGTCTCAGTGATTAGCATTAGTAGTTAGTGTCGTTGTTTAGTGTCAGTGATTAGCGTCGGTGATTAGTGCGGAAGATTGGTGTCAGTGATTGGTGTAAATAATTAAGTGTCTATAGTTAGTGTCAATGATTAATGTCAGCGATTATTGTCGGTGATTAATGTTGGTGATTAGTGTCGATGATTAATGTTCGTGATTAGTGTCAGTGATTAGTGTCGGTGATTAGTGACGGTGACTGGTGTCAGTGTTTGGTGTCAGTGATTAGTTTCTATAATTAGTGTCGATGATTAATGTCAGTGATTATTGTTGGTGATTAGTGTTGTTGATTAGTGTTGGTGATTAGTGACGGGTGCTGGTTTCAGTGATTAGTATCTATAATTAGTGTCGATAATTAAGGTGAGTGATTATTGTCAGTGATAAGTGTCAGTGATTAGTGCTGGTGAATATTATCAGTGACTGGTGTCAGTGACTATTGTCAGTGATTATTGTCAGTGATTGGTGTCAGTGATTAGTGTCTATAATTAGTGTCGATTATTAAGGTCAGTGATTATTGTTGGTGATTAGTTTTGGTGATTAGTGTCAGTGATTGGTGCCAGTGATTATTGTCGGTGATTAATGTCCTTGATTAGTGCCTGTGATTATTGTCAGTGGCCGGTGTCAGTGATTATTGTTGGTAATTAGTTTTGGTGATTAGCGTCAGTGATTAGTGCCAGTGATTAGTGTCGATGATTGGTGTCAGTGATTGGTGTCAATAATTAAGTGTCTATAGTTAGTGTCAATGATTAATGTCAGTGATTATTGTCGGTGATTAATGTTGGTGATTAGTGTCGATGATTAATGTCAGTGATTAGACTCAGTGATTAGTGCCAGTGATTAGTGTCGGTGATTAGTTTTGGTGATTAGTGTGAGTGATTTGCGCCTTTGATTAGTGTCAGTGATTTGTTTCAGTGATTGGTGTTAGTGATTAGTGTCTATAATTAGTGTCAATGATTAATGTCAGTGATTATTGTTGGTGATTAGTGTTGCTGATTAGTGTTGTTGATTAGTGACGGTGACTGGTGTCAGTAATAAGTCTCTATAATTACTGTCGATAATTAATGTCAGTGATTAGTGTTGGTGATTAGTTTTGGTGATTAGTGTCAGTGATTGGTGCGAGTGATTATTATCATTGATCAGTGTCAGTGATTAGTGCCGGTGATTATTGTCGGTGACTGGTGTCAGTGATTATTGTTGGTAATTAGTTTTGGTGATTAGCGTCAGTGATTAGTGCCAGTGATTAGTGTCGATGATTGGTGTCAGTGATTGGTGTCAATAATTAAGTGTCTATAGTTAGTGTCAATGATTAATGTCAGTGATTATTGTCGGTGATTAATGTTGGTGATTAGTGTTGATGATTAATGTCAGTGATTAGACTCAGTGATTAGTGCCAGTGATTAGTGTCGGTGATGGGTGTCCGTGATTGGTGTCAGTGATTAAGTTTCAATAATTAGTGTCGATGATTAATGTCAGTGATTATTGTCGGTGATTAATTTTGGTGATTAGTGTGAGTGATTTGCGCCTTTGATTAGTGTCAGTGATTTGTGTCAGTGATTGGTGTTAGTGATTAGTGTCTATAATTAGTGTCGATGATTAATGTCAGTGATTATTGTCAGTGATTAGTGTTGTTGATTAGTGCTGTTGATTAGTGACGGTGACTGGTGTCAGTAATAAGTATCTATAACTACTGTCGATAATTAATGTCAGTGATTAGTGTCAGTGATTAGTGCCAGTGATTAGTGTTGATGCATGGTGTCAGTGATTGGTGTTAGTGATTAAGTGTCAATAATTAGTGTCAATGATTAATATCAATGATTATTATCGGTGATTAGTTTTGGTGATTAGTTTCAGTGATTGCTGCCAGTGATTATTGTCAGTGATTAATGTCTGTGATTATTGTCGGTGATTTGTTTTGGTGATTAGTGTCAGTGATTAGTGTGGATGTTTGGTGTCAGTGATTGGTGTCACTTATTAAGTGTCTATAGTTAGTGTCAATGATTAAGGTCAGTGATTATTGTCGTTGACTAGTCTCAGTGATTAGCATTAGTAGTTAGTGTCGTTGTTTAGTGTCAGTGATTAGCGTCGGTGATTGGTGTCAATGATTGGTGTCAGTTATTAGTGTCAATGATTAATGTCAGTGATTATTGTCGGTGATTAGTGTCAGTGATTAGTGTCAGTGATTGGTGTCAGTGATTAGTTTCTGTAACCAGTGTCGATGATTTAGGTCAGTGATTATTGTCGGTGATTAGTTTTGGTGATTAGTGTCAGTGATTGGTGCCAGTGATTATTGTCGGTGATTAATGTCCGTGATTTGTGCCGGTGATTATTGTCGGTGACTGGTGTCAGTGATTATTGTTGGTAATTAGTTTTGGTGATTAGTGTCAGTGATTAGTGCCAGTGATTAGTTTCGATGATTGGTGTCAGTGATTGGTGTCATTAATTAAGTTTCTATAGTTAGTGTCAATGATTAATGTGAGCGTTTATTGTCGGTGATTAATGTTGGTGATTAGTGTCGATGATTAATGTCAGTGATTATTGTCGGTGATTAGTGTTGGTGATTAGTGTTGGTGATTAGTGACGGTAACTGGTGTCAGTGATTAGTATCTATATTTAGTGTCGATAATGAAGGTCAGTGATTATTGTCAGTGATAAGAGTCTGTGATTAGTGCTGGTGATTATTGTCAGTGACTGGTGTCAGTGATTGGAGTCAGTGTTTAGTGTTAGTGATTGGTGTCAATGATTAGTGTCAATAATTAGTGTCGATGATTAAGGTCAGTGATTATTGTTGGTGATTAGTTTTGGTGATCAGTGTCTGTGATTGCTGCCATTGATTATTGTCGGTGATTAATATCCGTGATTAGTGCCGGTGATTATTGTCGGTGACTGGTGTCAGTGATTATTGTTGGTAATTAGTTTTGGTGATTAGTGTCAGTGATTAGTGCCAGTGATTAGTGTCGATGATTAATGTCAATGATAATTTTCGGTGATTAGTTTTGGTGATTAATGTCAGTGATTAGTACCAGTGATTAGAGTGGATGATTGATGTCAGTGATTGGTGTCACTGATTAAGTGTCTATAGTTAGTGTCAATGATTAATGTCAGTGATTATTGTCTGTGATTAGTGTTGGTGATTAGTGCCAGTGATTAGTGTCAGTGATTGGTGTCAGTGATTATTGTTGTTGACTCGTCTCAGTGATTAGCATTAGTAGTTAGTGTCGTTGTTTAGTGTCAGTGATTAGCGTCGGTGATTGGTGTCAGTGATTAGTGTCGATGATTAATGTCAGTGATTACGGTCGGTGATTAGTGTCAGTGATTAGTGTCGATGATTAATGTCAGTGATTATTGTCGGTGATTAGTTTTGGTGATCAGTGTGAGTGATTTGCGCCTTTGATTAGTGTCAGTGATTTGTGTCAGTGATTGGTGTTAGTGATTAGTGTCTATAATTAGTGTCGATGATTAATGTCAGTGATTATTGTCGGTGATTAGTGTTGTTGATTAGTGTTGTTGATTAGTGACGATGACTGGTGTCAGTAATAAGTCTCTATAATTACTGTCGATAATTAATGTCAGTGATTAGTGTTGGTGATTAGTTTTGGTGATTAGTGTCAGTGATTGGTGCCAGTGATTATTATCATTGATTAGTGTCAGTGATTAGTGCCGCTGATTATTGTCGGTGACTGGTGTCAGTGATTATTGTTGGTAATTAGTTTTGGTGATTTGTGTCAGTGATTAGTGCCAGTGATTAGTGTCGATGATCGGTGTCAGTGATTGGTGTCAATAATTAAGTGTCTATAGTTAGTGTCAATGATTAATGTCAGTGATTATTGTCGGTGATTAATGTTGGTGATTAGTGTCGATGATTAATGTCAGTGATTAGACTCAGTGATTAGTGCCAGTGATTAGTGTCGGTGATGGGTATCCGTGATTGGTGTCAGTGATTAAGTTTCAATAATTAGTGTCGATGA
Organism: Carcharodon carcharias; assembly: GCF_017639515.1. Lineage (NCBI taxonomy): Eukaryota > Metazoa > Chordata > Chondrichthyes > Lamniformes > Lamnidae > Carcharodon > Carcharodon carcharias. The sequence goes on from NC_054479.1 coordinate 59,985,740, forward strand.
TTAATGTCAGTGATTATTGTCGGTGATTAGTTTTGGTGATTAGTGTGAGTGATTTGCGCCTTTGATTAGTGTCAGTGATTTGTGTCAGTGATTGGTGTTAGTGATTAGTGTCTATAATTAGTGTCGATGATTAATGTCAGTGATTATTGTTGGTGATTAGTGTTGTTGATTAGTGCTGTTGATTAGTGACGGTGACTGGTGTCAGTAATAAGTATCTATAATTACTGTCGATAATTAATGTCAGTGATTAGTGTCAGTGATTAGTGCCAGTGATTAGTGTTGATGCATGGTGTCAGTGATTGGTGTTAGTGATTAAGTGTCAATAATTAGTGTCAATGATTAATATCAATGATTATTATCGGTGATTAGTTTTGGTGATTAGTTTCAGTGATTGCTGCCAGTGATTAGTGTCAGTGATTAATGTCTGTGATTATTGTCGGTGATTTGTTTTGGTGATTAGTGTCAGTGATTAGTGTGGATGATTGGTGTCAGTGATTGGTGTCACTTATTAAGTGTCTATAGTTAGTGTCAATGATTAAGGTCAGTGATTATTGTCGTTGACTAGTCTCAGTGATTAGCATTAGTAGTTAGTGTCGTTGTTTAGTGTCAGTGATTAGCGTCGGTGATTGGTGTCAATGATTGGTGTCAGTTATTAGTGTCAATGATTAATGTCAGTGATTATTGTCGGTGATTAGTGTCATTGATTAGTCTCAGTGATTGGTGTCAGTGATTAGTTTCTGTAACCAGTGTCGATGATTTAGGTCAGTGATTATTGTCGGTGATTAGTTTTGGTGATTAGTGTCAGTGATTGGTGCCAGTGATTATTGTCGGTGATTAATGTCCGTGATTTGTGCCGGTGATTATTGTCGGTGACTGGTGTCAGTGATTATTGTTGGTAATTAGTTTTGGTGATTAGTGTCAGTGATTAGTGCCAGTGATTAGTGTCGATGATTGGTGTCAGTGATTGGTGTCATTAATTAAGTTTCTATAGTTAGTGTCAATGATTAATGTGAGCGATTATTGTCGGTGATTAATGTTGGTGATTAGTGTCGATGATTAATGTCAGTGATTATTGTCGGTGATTAGTGTTGGTGATTAGTGTTGGTGATTAGTGACGGTAACTGGTGTCAGTGATTAGTATCTATATTTAGTGTCGATAATGAAGGTCAGTGATTATTGTCAGTGATAAGTGTCTGTGATTAGTGCTGGTGATTATTGTCAGTGACTGGTGTGTGATTGGAGTCAGTGTTTAGTGTTAGTGATTGGTGTCAATGATTAGTGTCAATAATTAGTGTCGATGATTAAGGTCAGTGATTATTGTTGGTGATTAGTTTTGGTGATTAGTGTCAGTGATTGCTGCCATTGATTATTGTCGGTGATTAATATCCGTGATTAGTGCCGGTGATTATTGTCGGTGACTGGTGTCAGTGATTATTGTTGTTGACTCGTCTCAGTGATTAGCATTAGTAGTTAGTGTCGTTGTTTAGTGTCAGTGATTAGCGTCGGTGATTGGTGTCAGTGATTAGTGTCAATGATTAATGTCAGTGATTACGGTCGGTGATTAGTGTCAGTGATTAGTGTCGATGATTAATGACAGTAATTAGTGTCGGTGATTAGTTTTGGTGATTAGTGTCAGTGATTAGTACCAGTGATTAGTGTCGATGATTGGTGTCAGTCAATGGTGTCAGTGTTTATTGCCAGTGATTAGTGTCGATGATTGGTGTCAGTGATAAAGTGTCAATATTTAGTGTCGATGATTGAAGTCAGTGATTATTGTCGGTGACTAGTTTTGGTGATTATTGTCAGTGATTAGTGCCAGTGATTAGTGTCGATGATTGGTGTCAGTGATTGGTGTCAATAATTAAGTGTCTATAGTTTGTGTCAATGATTAATGTCAGCGATTATTGTCGGTGATTAATGTTGGTGATTAGTGTCGATGATTAACGTCAGTGATTGGTGTCAGTGATTAGTGTCGGTGATTAGTGATGGTGACTGGTGTCAGTGATTGGTGTCAGTGATTAGTGTCTATAATTATTGTCGATGATTAATGTCAGTGATTATTGTCGGTGATTAGTGTTGTTGATTAGTGTTGGTGATTAGTGACGGTGACTGGTTTCAGTGATTAGTATCTATAATTAGTGTCGATAATTAAGGTGAGTGATTATTGTCAGTGATAAGTGTCAGTGATTAGTGCTGGTGAATATTATCAGTGACTGGTGTCAGTAATTATTGTCAGTGATTATTGTCAGTGATTGGTGTCAGTGATTGGTGTCAGTGATTAGTGTCTATAATTAGTGTCAATGATTAAGGTCAGTGATTATTGTTGGTGATTAGTTTTGGTGATTAGTGTCAGTGATTGGTGCCAGTGATTATTGTCGGTAATTAATGTCCATGATTAGTGCCGGTGATTATTGTCAGTGACTGGTGTCAATGATTATTGTTGGTAATTAGTTTTGGTGATTAGCGTCAGTGATTAGTGCCAGTGATTAGTGTCGATGATTGGTGTCAGTGATTGGTGTCAATAATTAAGTGTCTATAGTTAGTGTCAATGATTAATGTCAGTGATTATTGTCGGTGATTAATGTTGGTGATTAGTGTCGATGATTAATGTCAGTGATTAGACTCAGTGATTAGTGCCAGTGATTAGTGTCGGTGATGGGTATCCGTGATTGGTGTCAGTGATTAAGTTTCAATAATTAGTGTCGATGATTAATGTCAGTGATTATTGTCGGTGATTAGTTTTGGTGATTAGTGTGAGTGATTTGCGCCTTTGATTAGTGTCAGTGATTTGTGTCAGTGATTGGTGTTAGTGATTAGTGTCTATAATTAGTGTCGATGATTAATGTCAGTGATTATTGTCGGTGTTTAGTGTTGTTGATTAGTGTTGTTGATTAGTGACGGTGACTGGTGTCAGTAATAAGTATCAATAATTACTGTCGATAATTAATGTCAGTGATTAGTGTCAGTGTTAGTGCTGGTGATTATTGTCAGTGACTGGTGTCAGTGATTGGAGTCAGTGATTAGTGTCAATGATTAACGTCAGTGATTAGTGCCAGTGATTGGTGTCAGTGATTGGTGTCAGTGATTAGTGTCTATAATTAGTGTTGATGATTAAGGTCAGTGATTATTGTTGGTGATTAGTTTTGGTGATTAGTGTCAGTGATTGCTGCCAGTGATTATTATCGATGATTAGTGTCAGTGATTAGTGCCGGTGATTATTGTCGGTGACTGGTGTCAGTGATTATTGTTGGTAATTAGTTTTGGTGATTAGTGTCAGTGATTAGTGCCAGTGATTAGTGTCGATGATTGGTGTCAGTGATTGGTGTCAGTGATTAGTGTCTATAATTAGTGTTGATGATTAAGGTCAGTGATTATTGTTGGTGATTCGTTTTGGTGATTAGTGTCAGTGATTGGTGCCAGTGATTATTATCGGTGATTAGTGTCAGTGATTAGTGCCGGTGATTATTGTCGGTGACTGGTGTCAGTGATTATTGTTGGTAGTTAGTTTTGGTGATTAGTGTCAGTGATTGGTGCCAGTGATTAGTGTCGATGATTGGTGTCAGTGATTGGTGTCAATAATTAAGTTTCTATAGTTAGTGTCAATGATTAATGTGAGCGATTATTGTCGGTGATTAGTGTTGGTGATTAGTGTTGGTGATTAGTGACCGTAACTGGTGTCAGTGATTAGTATCTATATTTAGTGTCGATAATGAAGGTCAGTGATTATTGTCAGTGATAAGTGTCTGTGATTAGCGCTGGTGATTATTGTCAGTGTCTGGTGTCAGTGATTGGAGTAAGTGTTTAGTGTCAGTGATTGGTGTCAATGATTAGTGTCAATAATTAGTGTCGATGATTAAGGTCAGTGATTATTGTTGGTGATTAGTTTTGGTGATTATTGTCAGTGATTGCTGCCATTGATTATTGTCGGTGATTAATGTCCGTGATTAGTGCCGGTGATTATTGTCGGTGACTGGTGTCAGTAATTATTGTTGGTAATTAGTTTTGGTGATTAGTGTCAGTGATTAGTGCCAGTGATTAGTGTCGATGATTAATGTCAATGATAATTGTCGGTGATTAGTTTTGGTGATTAATGTCAGTGATTAGTACCAGTGATTAGTGTGGATGATTGATGTCAGTGATTGGTGTCACTGATTAAGTTTCTATAGTTAGTGTCAATGATTAATGTCAGTGATTATTGTCGGTGATTAGTGTTGGTGGTTAGTGCCAGTGATTAGTGTCAGTGATTGGTGTCAGTGATTATTGTTGTTGACTCGTCTCAGTGATTTGCATTAGTAGTTAGTGTCGTTGTTTAGTGTCAGTGATTAGCGTCGGTGATTGGTGTCAGTGATTAGTGTCAGTGATTAATGTCAGTGATTACGGTCGGTGATTAGTGTCAGTGATTAGTGTCGATGATTAATGTCAATGATAATTGTCGGTGATTAGTTTTGGTGATTAGTGTCAGTGATTAGTACCAGTGATTAGTGTGGATGATTGATGTCAGTGATTGGTGTCACTGATTAAGTTTCTATAGTTAGTGTCAATGATTAATGTGAGTGATTATTGTCAGTGATTAGTGTTGGTGATTAGTGCCAGTGATTAGTGTCAGTGATTGGTGTCAGTGATTATTGTTGTTGACTCGTCTCAGTGATTTGCATTAGTAGTTAGTGTCATTATTTAGTGTCAGTGATTAGCGTCGGTGATTGGTGTCAGTGATTAGTGTCAATGATTAATGTCAGTGATTACGGTCGGTGATTAGTGTCAGTGATTAGTGTCGATGATTAATGTCAGTAATTAGTGTCGGTGATTACTTTTGGTGATTAGTGTCAGTGATTAATACCAGTGATTAGTGTCGATGATTGGTGTCAGTCAATGGTGTCAGTGTTTATTGCCAGTGATTAGTGTCGATGATTGGTGTCAGTAATTAAGTATCAATATTTAGTGTCGATGATTGAAGTCAGTGATTATTGTCGGTGACTAGTTTGGTGATTAGTGTCAGTGATTAGTGCCAGTGATTAGTGTCGATGATTGGTGTCAGTGATTGGTGTCAATAATTAAGTGTCTATAGTTAGTGTCAATGATTAATGTCAGCGATTATTGTCGGTGATTAATGTTGGTCGCTTAGTGTCGATTATTAATGTCAGTGATTAGTGTCAGTGATTATTGTCGGTGATTAGTGTTGTTGATTAGTGTTGGTGATTAGTGACGGTGACTGGTTTCAGTGATTAGTATCTATAATTAGTGTCGATAATTAAGGTGAGTGATTATTGTCAGTGATAAGTGTCAGTGATTAGTGCTGGTGAATATTATCAGTGACTGGTGTCAGTGATTATTGTCAGTGATTATTGTCAGTGATTGGTGTCAGTGATTTGTGTCTATAATTAGTGTCGATGATTAAGGTCAGTGATTATTGTTGGTGATTAGTTTTGGTGATTAGTGTCAGTGATTGGTGCCAGTGATTATTGTCAGTGATTAGTGTCAGTGATTAGTGCCGGTGATTATAGTCGGTGACTGGTGTCAGTGATTATTGTTGGTAATTAGTTTTGGTGGTTAGCGTCAGTGATTAGTGCCAGTGATTAGTGTCGATGATGAGTGTCAGTGATTGGTGTCAATAATTAAGTGTCTGTAGTTAGTGTCAATGATTAATGTCAGTGATTATTGTCGGTGATTAATGTTGGTGATTAATGTCGATGATAAATGTCAGTGATTAGACTCAGTGATTAGTGCTAGTGATTAGTGTCGGTGATGGGTGTCCGTGATTGGTGTCAGTGATTAAGTTTCAATAATTAGTGTCGATGATTAATGTCAGTGATTATTGTCGGAGATTAGTTTTGATGATTAGTGTCAGTGATTAGTGCCAGTGATTAGTGTCGATGATTAATGTCAGTGATAATTGTCAGTGATTAGTTTTGGTGATTAGTGTCAGTGATTAGTACCAGTGATTAGTGTGGATGATTGATGTCAGTGATTGGTGTCACTGATTACGTTTCTATAGTTAGTGTCAATGATTAATGTCAGTGATTATTGTCAGTGATTAGTGTTGGTGATTATTGTCAGTGATTAGGTCCAGTGATTAGTGTCAGTGATTGGTGTCAGTGATTGGTGTTAGTGATTAGTGTCAATAACTAGTGTCGATGATTAATGTCAGAAATTATTGTCGGTGATTAGTGTTGGTGATTAGTGTCGGTGATTAGTGACGGTGACTGGTGTCAGTGATTAGTATCTATAATTAGTGTCGATAATTAATGTCAGTGATTATTGTCGGTGATTGGTGTCAGTGATTTGTGCCGGTGATTATTCTCAGTGATTGTAGTCAGTAATTATTGTTTGTGATTAGTTTTGTTGATTATTGTCAGTGATTAGTGCCAGTGATTAGTGTCGATGATTAATGTCAGTGATTGGTGTTAGTGATTAAGTGTCAATAATTAGTGTCAATGATAAATATCAGTGATTATTATTGGTGGTTAGTTTTGGTGATTAGTGTCAGTGATTGCTGCCAGTGATTAGTGTCAGTGATTAATGTCTGTGATTATTGTCTTTGATTAGTTTTGGTGATTAGTGTCAGTGATTAGTGTCGATGATTAATGTCAGTGATTAGTGTCGGTGATTAGTTTTGGTGATTAGTGTCAGTGATTAGTGTTGAAGATTCGTGTCAGTGATTGGTGTTAGTGATTAAGTGTCAATAATTCATGTCAATGATTAACATCAGTGATTATTGTCGGTGATTAGTGTTGATGATTGGTGTCAGTGGTTAGTGCCAGTGATTAGTGTCGGTGATGGGTGTCAGTGATTGGTGTCAGTGATTAAGTGTCAATAATTAGTGTCGATGATTAATGTCAGTGATTATTGTCGGTGATTAGTTCTGGTGATTAGTGTCAGTGATTAGTCCCAGTGATTAGTGTCGATGATTAATGGCAGTGATAATTGTCGGTGATTAATTTTGGTGATTAGTGTCAGTGATTAGTACCAGTGATTAAGTGTTTATAGTTAGTGTCAATGATTAATGTCAGTGATTATTGTCGGTGGTTAGTGTTGGTGATTAGTGTTGGTGATTAGTGTTGGTGATTAGTGGCGGTGACTGGTGTCAGTGATTGGTGTCAGTGATTAGTGTCTATAATTAGTGTCGATGATTAAGGTCAGTGATTATTGTCGGTGATTAGTTTTGGTGATTAGAGTCAGTGATTGGAGCCAGTGATTAGTGTCAGGGATTAATGTCAGTGGTTATTGTCGGTGATTAGTGTTGTTGATTAGTGTTGTTGATTAGTGACGGTGACTGGTGTCAGTGATAAGTATCTATAATTACTGTCGATTATTAATGTCAGTGATTAGTATCAGTGATTAGTGCTGGTGATTATTGTCAGTGACTGGTGTCAGTGATTGGAGTCAGTGATTAGTGTCAATGATTAACGTCAGTGATTAGTGTCAGTGATTAGTGTCTGTGATTGGTGTCATTAATTGGTGTCAGTGATTAGTGTCTATAATTAGTGTCGATGATTAAGGTCAGTGATTATTGTCGGTGATTAGTTTTGGTGATTAGTGTCAGTGATTGGTGCCAGTGATTATTGTCGGTGATTAGTGTCAGTGATTAGTGCCAGTGATTATTGTCGGTGATTAGTGTCAGTGATTAGTGCCGGTGATTCTTGTCGGTGACTGGTGTCAGTGATTAGTTTTGGTGATTAGTGTCAGTGATTAGTGCCAGTGATTAGTGTCGATGATTGGCGTCAGTGATTGGTGTCAATAATTAAGTGTCGATAATTAATGTCAGTGATTATTGTCGGTGATTAGTGTCAGTGATTAATGCCGCTGATTATTGTCAGTGATTGGAGTCAGTAATTATTGTTGGTGATTAGTTTTGTTGATTAGTGTCAGTGATTAGTGCCAGTGATTAGTGTGGATGATTAATGTCAGTGATTATTGTTGGTGATTAGTTTGGGTGATTAGGATCAGTGATTAGTGCCAGTGATTAGTGTTGATGAATGGTGTCAGTGATTGGTGTTAGTGATTGAGTGTCATTAATTAGTGTCAATGGTTAATATCAGTGATTATTATCGGTGATTAGTTTTGGTGATTAGTGTCAGTGATTGCTGCCAGTGATTAGTGTCAGTGATTAATGTCTGTGATTATTGTCGGTGATTAGTTTTGGTGATTAGTGTCAGTGATTAGTACCAGTGATTAGTGTGGATGATTGGTGTCAGTGATTGGAGTCACTGATTAAGTGTCAATAGTTAGTGTCCATAATTAATGTCAGTGATTATTGTCGGTGAATAATGTTGGTGATTAGTGTCCGTGATTAGTGACGGTGACTGGTGTCAGTGATTAGTATCAATAATCAGTGTCGATAATTAATGTCAGTGATTATTGTCGGTGATTAGTGTCAGTGATTAATGCCGGTGATTATTGTCAGTGATTGGAGTCCGTAATTATTGTTGGTGATTAGTTTTGTTGATAAGTGTCAGTGATTAGTGCCAGTGATTAGTGTGGATGATTAATGTCAGTGATTATTGTTGGTGATTAGTTTGGGTGATTAGGATCAGTGATTAGTGCCAGTGATTAGTGTTGATGAATGGTGTCAGTGATTGGTGTTAGTGATTGAGTGTCATTAATTAGTGTCAATGGTTAATATCAGTGATTATTATCGGTGATTAGTGTCAGTGACTGCTGCCAGTGATTAGTGTCAGTGATTAATGTCTGTGATTATTGTCGGTGATTAGTTTTGGTGATTAGTGTCAGTGATTAGTACCAGTGATTAGTGTGGATGATTGGTGTCAGTGATTGGAGTCACTGATTAAGTGTCTATAGTTAGTGTCCATAATTAATGTCAGTGATTATTGTCGGTGATTAGTATCAGTGATTAGTGTCAATGATCAATATCAGTGATTATTGTCGGTGATTAGTTTTGGTGATTAGTGTCAGTGATTAGTGCCAGTGATTAGTGTCGGTGACTGGTGTCAGTGATTATTGTTGATAATTAGTTTTGGTGATTAATATCAGTGATTAGTGCCAGTGATTAGTGTCGATGATTGGTGTCAGTGATTGGTGTCACTAATTAATTGTCTATAGTTAGTGTCAATCATTGATGTCAGCGCTTATTGTCGGTGATTAGTATCAGTGATTAGTGTCGATGATTAATGTCAGTGATTATTGTCGGTGATTAGTTTTGGTGATTAGTGTCAGTAATTAGTGCCAGTGATCAGTGTCGGTGATTAGTGTCCATGATTAGTGACGGTGATTTTTGTCGGTGTCTGGTGTCAGTGATTATTGTTGGTAATTAATTTTGGTGATTAATATCAGTGATTAGTGCCAGTGATTAGTGTCGATGATTGGTGTCAGTGATTGGTGTCACTAATTAAGTGTCTATAGTTAGTGTCAATGATTAATGTCAGCGATTATTGTCGGTGATTAATGTTGGTGATTAGTGTCGATGATTAATGTCAGTGATTAGTGTCAGTGATTAGTGTCGGTGATTAGTGACGATAAAAGGTGTCAGTGATTGGTGTAAGTGATTAGTGTCTATAATTAGTGTCGACAATTAAGGTCAGTGATTATTGTCAGTGATAAGTGTCAGTGATTAGTGCTGATGATTATTGTCAGTGACTGGTGTCAGTGATTGGAGTCAGTGATTAGTGTCAATGATTAACGTCAGTGATTACTGTCAGTGATTTGTGTCAGTGATTGGTGTCAGTGATTAGTGTCTATAATTAGTTTCGATGATTAAGGTCAGTGATTATTGTCGGTGATTAGTTTTGGTGATTAGTGTCAGTGATTGGTGCCAGTGATTATTGTCGGTCATTAGTGTCATTGATTAGTGCCGGTGATTATTGTCGGTGACTGGTGCCAATGATTATTGTTGGTAATTAGTTTTGGTGATTAGTGTCAGTGATTAGTGTCGATGATTGGTGTCACTGGTTATTGTCGGTGATTAGTGTCAGTGATTGGTGCCAGTGATTAGTGTCGATGATTGGGGTCAGTGATTGGTGTCACTGATTAAGTTTCTATAGTTAGTGTCAATGATTAACCTCAATGTTTATTGTCAGTGATTAGTGTCAGTGATTAGTATCAGTGCTAGTGTGAGTGATTAGTGTCGGTAATTTGTTTTGTTCTTCAGTGTTGGTAATTAGTGCCTGTGACTGGCGTTTATGATTAATATCGATGATTAGTGTCAGCTATTGATGTCGGTGATCAGTATCCGTTACTAGTTTCGGTGCTTAGTGTAATTGATAATTGTCGGTGATTAATGCCAGTTATTAGCACCGGTGATTAGTGTTGGTTATTAGTCAGTGATTATTGTCGCTGACTAGTCTCAGTGATTAGCTTTAGTAGTTTGTGTCATTCTTTAGTGTCAGTGATTAGTGTTGGTGATTGGTGTCAATGATTAATGTCAGTTATTATTGTCGGTGATTAGTGTCAGTGATTTGTGTCAGTGATTAGTGTCTATAAATAGTGTCGATAATTAAGGTCAGTGATTATTGTTGGTGATTAGTTTTGGTGATTAGTGTCAGTGATTGGTGCCAGTGATTATTGTCGGTGATTAGTGTCAGTGATTAGTGCCGGTGATTGGTGTCAGTGATTGGTGTCAGTGATTGGTGTCAGTGATTAGTGTCTATAATTATTGTCGATGATTATGCTCAGTGATTATTGTCGTTGATATGTGTCAGTGATTAGTATCAGTGCTCGTGTGAGTGATTAGTGTGATTGATTAGTGTCGGTAATTTTTTTTGTTCTTTAGTGTTGGTAATTAGTGCCTGTGACTGGCGTCTGTGACTAGTGTCGATGATTAGTGTCAGCTTTTGATGTCGGTGATCAGTATCCGTTACTAGTTTCGGTGCTTAGTGTAATTGATAATTGTCGGTGATTAATGCCAGTTATTAGCACCGGTGATTAGTGTTGGTTATTAGTCAGTGATTATTGTCGCTGACTAGTCTCAGTGATTAGCTTTAGTAGTTTGTGTCATTCTTTAGTGTCAGTGATTAGTGTTGGTGATTGGTGTCAATGATTAATGTCAGTTATTATAGTCGGTGATTAGTGTCAGTGATTTGTGTCAGTGATTAGTGTCTATAAATAGTGTCGATAATTAAGGTCAGTGATTATTGTCGGTGATTAGTTTTGGTGATTAGTGTCAGTGATTGGTGCCAGTGATTATTGTCGGTGATTAGTGTCAGTGATTAGTGCCGGTGATTGGTGTCAGTGATTGGTGTCAGTGATTGGTGTCAGTGATTAGTGTCTATAATTATTGTCGATGATTATGCTCAGTGATTATTGTCGTTGATATGTGTCAGTGATTAGTATCAGTGCTCGTGTGAGTGATTAGTGTGATTGATTAGTGTCGGTAATTTTTTTTGTTCTTTAGTGTTGGTAATTAGTGCCTGTGACTGGCGTCTGTGACTAGTGTCGATGATTAGTGTCAGCTTTTGATGTCGGTGATCAGTATCCGTTATTAGTTTCAGTAATTAGTGTCAGTGATAATTGTCGGTGATTAGTGTCAGTGATTAGTGCCGGTGATTATTGTCGGTGACTGGTGTTAGTGATTATTGTTGGTGATTAGTTTTAGTGATTAGTGTCAGTGATTAGTGCCAGTGATTAGTGTGGATGATTAATGTCAGTGATTATTGTCGGTGATTAGTTTTGGTGATTAGTGTCAGTGATTAGTGCCAGTGGCTAGTGTCAATGATTAATGTCAGTGATAATTGTCAGTGATACGTTTTGGTGAATAGTATCAGTGATTAGTACCAGTGATTAGTGTCGATGATGGATGTCAGTGATAATTGTCGGTGATTAGTTTTGGTGATTAGTGTCAGTGATTAGTACCAGTGATTAGTGTCGGTGACTGGTGTCAATGATTATTGTTGGTTATTGGTTTTGGTGATTAGTGTCAGTGATTTGTGTCGGTGATTAGTGAAGGTGACTGGTGCCAGTGATTAGTATCTATAATTAGTGTCGATAATTAATGTCAGTGATTATTGTCGGTGATTGGTGTCAGTGATTAGTGCCAGTGATTATTTTCAGTGATTGGAGTCAGTAATTATTGTTTGTGATTAGTTTTGTTGATTATTGTCAGTGATTAGTGCCAGTGATTAGTGTCGATGATTAATGTCAGTGATTGGTGTTAGTGATTAAGTGTCAATAATTAGTGTCAATAATTAGTTTCAATGATAAATATCAGTGATTATTATTGGTGATTAGTTTTGGTGATTAGTGTCAGTGATTAGTGTCGAAGATTAATGTCAATGATTAGAGCCAGTGATTAGTGTCGATGATTATTGTCAGTGATTGGTGTTAGTGATTAAGTGTCAATAATTAGTGTCAATGATTAATATCAGTGATTATTGTCGGTGATTAGTTTTGGTGATTAGTGTCAGTGATTAATGCCAGTGATTAGTGTTGATGATTGGTGTCAGTGGTTAGTGCCAGTGATTAGTGTCAGTGATGGGTGTCAGTGATTGGTGTCGGTGATTAAGTGTCAATAATTAGTGTCGATGATTAATGTCAGTGATTATTGTCGGTGATTAGTTTTGGTGACTAGTGTCAGTGATTAGTGCCAGTGATTAGTGTCAATGATTAATGTCAGTGATAATTGTCGGTGATACGTTTTGTTGAATAGTATCAGTGATTAGTACCAGTGATTAGTGTCGATGATTGGTGTCAGGTGATTGGTGTCAGTGATTTAGTGTCTATAGTTAGTGTCAATGATTAATGTCAGTGATTATTGTCGTCGATTAGTGTTGGTGATTAGTGCCAGTAATTAGTGTCCGTGATTGGTGTCAGTGATTGGTGTTAGTGATTAGTGTCTATAATTAGTGTCGATGACTAATGTCAGTGATTATTGTCGGTGATTAGTGGCGGTTATTAGCGCCGGTGATTAGTGTTGGTTATTAGTCAGTGATTATTGTTGTTGACTAGTCTCAATGATTAGCATTAGTAGTCAGTGTCATTGCTTAGTGTCAGTGATTAATATCGGTGATTGGTGTCAATGATTGGTGTCAGTGATTAGTGTCAATGATTAATGTCAGTGATTATTGTTGGTGATTAGTGTCAGTGATTAGTGTCGATGATTAATGTCAGTGATTAGTGTCGGTGATTAGTTTTGGTGATTAGTGTCAGTGATTAGTGCCAGTGATTAGTGTTGATGATTAATGTCAGTGATTGGTGTCAGTGATTAAGTGTCTATAGTTAGTGCCAATGATTAATGTCAGTGATTATTGTGAGTGATTAATGTTGGTGATTAGTGTCGATGATTAATGTCAGTGATTATTGTCGGTGATTAGTTCTGGTGATTAGTGTCAGTGATTAGTCCCAGTGATTAGTGTCGATGATTAATGGCAGTGATAATTGTCGGTGATTAATTTTGGTGATTAGTGTCAGTGATTAGTACCAGTGATTAAGTGTTTATAGTTAGTGTCAATGATTAATGTCAGTGATTATTGTCGGTGGTTAGTGTTGGTGATTAGTGTTGGTGATTAGTGTTGGTGATTAGTGGCGGTGACTGGTGTCAGTGATTGGTGTCAGTGATTAGTGTCTATAATTAGTGTCGATGATTAAGGTCAGTGATTATTGTCGGTGATTAGTTTTGGTGATTAGAGTCAGTGATTGGAGCCAGTGATTAGTGTCAGGGATTAATGTCAGTGGTTATTGTCGGTGATTAGTGTTGTTGATTAGTGTTGTTGATTAGTGACGGTGACTGGTGTCAGTGATAAGTATCTATAATTACTGTCGATTATTAATGTCAGTGATTAGTGTCAGTGATTAGTGCTGGTGATTATTGTCAGTGACTGGTATCAGTGATTGGAGTCAGTGATTAGTGTCAATGATTAACGTCAGTGATTAGTGTCAGTGATTAGTGTCTGTGATTGGTGTCATTAATTGGTGTCAGTGATTAGTGTCTATAATTAGTGTCGATGATTAAGGTCAGTGATTATTGTCGGTGATTAGTTTTGGTGATTAGTGTCAGTGATTGGTGCCAGTGATTATTGTCGGTGATTAGTGTCAGTGATTAGTGCCGGTGATTCTTGTCGGTGACTGGTGTCAGTGATTAGTTTTGGTGATTAGTGTCAGTGATTAGTGCCAGTGATTAGTGTCGATGATTGGCGTCAGTGATTGGTGTCAATAATTAAGTGTCGATAATTAATGTCAGTGATTATTGTCGGTGATTAGTGTCAGTGATTAATGCCGCTGATTATTGTCAGTGATTGGAGTCAGTAATTATTGTTGGTGATTAGTTTTGTTGATTAGTGTCAGTGATTAGTGCCAGTGATTAGTGTGGATGATTAATGTCAGTGATTATTGTTGGTGATTAGTTTGGGTGATTAGGATCAGTGATTAGTGCCAGTGATTAGTGTTGATGAATGGTGTCAGTGATTGGTGTTAGTGATTGAGTGTCATTAATTAGTGTCAATGGTTAATATCAGTGATTATTATCGGTGATTAGTTTTGGTGATTAGTGTCAGTGATTGCTGCCAGTGATTAGTGTCAGTGATTAATGTCTGTGATTATTGTCGGTGATTAGTTTTGGTGATTAGTGTCAGTGATTAGTACCAGTGATTAGTGTGGATGATTGGTGTCAGTGATTGGAGTCACTGATTAAGTGTCAATAGTTAGTGTCCATAATTAATGTCAGTGATTATTGTCGGTGAATAATGTTGGTGATTAGTGTCCGTGATTAGTGACGGTGACTGGTGTCAGTGATTAGTATCAATAATCAGTGTCGATAATTAATGTCAGTGATTATTGACGGTGATTAGTGTCAGTGATTAATGCCGGTGATTATTGTCAGTGATTGGAGTCAGTAATTATTGTTGGTGATTAGTTTTGTTGATTAGTGTCAGTGATTAGTGCCAGTGATTAGTGTGGATGATTAATGTCAGTGATTATTGTTGGTGATTAGTTTGGGTGATTAGGATCAGTGATTAGTGCCAGTGATTAGTGTTGATGAATGGTGTCAGTGATTGGTGTTAGTGATTGAGTGTCATTAATTAGTGTCAATGGTTAATATCAGTGATTATTATCGGTGATTAGTTTTGGTGATTAGTGTCAGTGATTGCTGCCAGTGATTAGTGTCAGTGATTAATGTCTGTGATTATTGTCGGTGATTAGTTTTGGTGATTAGTGTCAGTGATTAGTACCAGTGATTAGTGTGGATGATTGGTGTCAGTGATTGGAGTCACTGATTAAGTGTCTATAGTTAGTGTCCATAATTAATGTCAGTGATTATTGTCGGTGATTAGTATCAGTGATTAGTGTCGATGATTAATGTCAGTGATTATTGTCGGTGATTAGTTTTGGTGATTAGTGTCAGTGATTAGTGCCAGTGATCAGTGTCGGTGATTAGTGTCCATGATTAGTGACGGTGATTTTTGGCGGTGTCTGGTGTCAGTGATTATTGTTGGTAATTAATTTTGGTGATTAATATCAGTGATTAGTGCCAGTGATTAGTGTCGATGATTGGTGTCAGTGATTGGTGTCACTAATTAAGTGTCTATAGTTAGTGTCAATGATTAATGTCAGCGATTATTGTCGGTGATTAATGTTGGTGATTAGTGTCGATGATTAATGTCAGTGATTAGTGTCAGTGATTAGTGTCGGTGATTAGTGACGATAAAAGGTGTCAGTGATTGGTGTAAGTGATTAGTGTCTATAATTAGTGTCGACAATTAAGGTCAGTGATTATTGTCAGTGATAAGTGTCAGTGATTAGTGCTGGTGATTATTGTCAGTGACTGGTGTCAGTGATTGGAGTCAGTGATTAGTGTCAATGATTAACGTCAGTGATTACTGTCAGTGATTTGTGTCAGTGATTGGTGTCAGTGATTAGTGTCTATAATTAGTTTCGATGATTAAGGTCAGTGATTATTGTCGGTGATTAGTTTTGGTGATTAGTGTCAGTGATTGGTGCCAGTGATTATTGTCGGTCATTAGTGTCATTGATTAGTGCCGGTGATTATTGTCGGTGACTGGTGCCAATGATTATTGTTGGTAATTAGTTTTGGTGATTAGTGTCAGTGATTAGTGTCGATGATTGGTGTCACTGGTTATTGTCGGTGATTAGTGTCAGTGATTGGTGCCAGTGATTAGTGTCGATGATTGGGGTCAGTGATTGGTGTCACTGATTAAGTTTCTATAGTTAGTGTCAATGATTAACCTCAATGTTTATTGTCAGTGATTAGTGTCAGTGATTAGTATCAGTGCTAGTGTGAGTGATTAGTGTCGGTAATTTGTTTTGTTCTTCAGTGTTGGTAATTAGTGCCTGTGACTGGCGTTTATGATTAATGTCGATGATTAGTGTCAGCTATTGATGTCGGTGATCAGTATCCGTTACTAGTTTCGGTGCTTAGTGTAATTGATAATTGTCGGTGATTAATGCCAGTTATTAGCACCGGTGATTAGTGTTGGTTATTAGTCAGTGATTATTGTCGCTGACTAGTCTCAGTGATTAGCTTTAGTAGTTTGTGTCATTCTTTAGTTTCAGTGATTAGTGTTGGTGATTGGTGTCAATGATTAATGTCAGTTATTATTGTCGGTGATTAGTGTCAGTGATTTGTGTCAGTGATTAGTGTCTATAAATAGTGTCGATAATTAAGGTCAGTGATTATTGTCGGTGATTAGTTTTGGTGATTAGTGTCAGTGATTGGTGCCAGTGATTATTGTCGGTGATTAGTGTCAGTGATTAGTGCCGGTGATTGGTGTCAGTGATTGGTGTCAGTGATTGGTGTCAGTGATTAGTGTCTATAATTATTGTCGATGATTATGCTCAGTGATTATTGTCGTTGATATGTGTCAGTGATTAGTATCAGTGCTCGTGTGAGTGATTAGTGTGATTGATTAGTGTCGGTAATTTTTTTTGTTCTTTAGTGTTGGTAATTAGTGCCTGTGACTGGCGTCTGTGACTAGTGTCGATGATTAGTGTCAGCTTTTGATGTCGGTGATCAGTATCCGTTACTAGTTTCGGTGCTTAGTGTAATTGATAATTGTCGGTGATTAATGCCAGTTATTAGCACCGGTGATTAGTGTTGGTTATTAGTCAGTGATTATTGTCGCTGACTAGTCTCAGTGATTAGCTTTAGTAGTTTGTGTCATTCTTTAGTGTCAGTGATTAGTGTTGGTGATTGGTGTCAATGATTAATGTCAGTTATTATTGTCGGTGATTAGTGTCAGTGATTTGTGTCAGTGATTAGTGTCTATAAATAGTGTCGATAATTAAGGTCAGTGATTATTGTCGGTGATTAGTTTTGGTGATTAGTGTCAGTGATTGGTGCCAGTGATTATTGTCGGTGATTAGTGTCAGTGATTAGTGCCGGTGATTGGTGTCAGTGATTGGTGTCAGTGATTGGTGTCAGTGATTAGTGTCTATAATTATTGTCGATGATTATGCTCAGTGATTATTGTCGTTGATATGTGTCAGTGATTAGTATCAGTGCTCGTGTGAGTGATTAGTGTGATTGATTAGTGTCGGTAATTTTTTTTGTTCTTTAGTGTTGGTAATTAGTGCCTGTGACTGGCGTCTGTGACTAGTGTCGATGATTAGTGTCAGCTTTTGATGTCGGTGATCAGTATCCGTTACTAGTTTCGGTGCTTAGTGTAATTGATAATTGTCGGTGATTAATGCCAGTTATTAGCACCGGTGATTAGTGTTGGTTATTAGTCAGTGATTATTGTCGCTGACTAGTCTCAGTGATTAGCTTTAGTAGTTTGTGTCATTCTTTAGTGTCAGTGATTAGTGTTGGTGATGGATGTCAGTGATAATTGTCGGTGATTAGTTTTGGTGATTAGTGTCAGTGATTAGTACCAGTGATTAGTGTCGGTGACTGGTGTCAATGATTATTGTTGGTTATTGGTTTTGGTGATTAGTGTCAGTGATTTGTGTCGGTGATTAGTGAAGGTGACTGGTGCCAGTGATTAGTATCTATAATTAGTGTCGATAATTAATGTCAGTGATTATTGTCGGTGATTGGTGTCAGTGATTAGTGCCAGTGATTATTTTCAGTGATTGGAGTCAGTAATTATTGTTTGTGATTAGTTTTGTTGATTATTGTCAGTGATTAGTGCCAGTGATTAGTGTCGATGATTAATGTCAGTGATTGGTGTTAGTGATTAAGTGTCAATAATTAGTGTCAATAATTAGTTTCAATGATAAATATCAGTGATTATTATTGGTGATTAGTTTTGGTGATTAGTGTCAGTGATTAGTGTCGAAGATTAATGTCAATGATTAGAGCCAGTGATTAGTGTCGATGATTATTGTCAGTGATTGGTGTTAGTGATTAAGTGTCAATAATTAGTGTCAATGATTAATATCAGTGATTATTGTCGGTGATTAGTTTTGGTGATTAGTGTCAGTGATTAATGCCAGTGATTAGTGTTGATGATTGGTGTCAGTGGTTAGTGCCAGTGATTAGTGTCAGTGATGGGTGTCAGTGATTGGTGTCGGTGATTAAGTGTCAATAATTAGTGTCGATGATTAATGTCAGTGATTATTGTCGGTGATTAGTTTTGGTGACTAGTGTCAGTGATTAGTGCCAGTGATTAGTGTCAATGATTAATGTCAGTGATAATTGTCGGTGATACGTTTTGTTGAATAGTATCAGTGATTAGTACCAGTGATTAGTGTCGATGATTGGTGTCAGGTGATTGGTGTCAGTGATTTAGTGTCTATAGTTAGTGTCAATGATTAATGTCAGTGATTATTGTCGTCGATTAGTGTTGGTGATTAGTGCCAGTAATTAGTGTCCGTGATTGGTGTCAGTGATTGGTGTTAGTGATTAGTGTCTATAATTAGTGTCGATGACTAATGTCAGTGATTATTGTCGGTGATTAGTGGCGGTTATTAGCGCCGGTGATTAGTGTTGGTTATTAGTCAGTGATTATTGTTGTTGACTAGTCTCAATGATTAGCATTAGTAGTCAGTGTCATTGCTTAGTGTCAGTGATTAATATCGGTGATTGGTGTCAATGATTGGTGTCAGTGATTAGTGTCAATGATTAATGTCAGTGATTATTGTTGGTGATTAGTGTCAGTGATTAGTGTCGATGATTAATGTCAGTGATTAGTGTCGGTGATTAGTTTTGGTGATTAGTGTCAGTGATTAGTGCCAGTGATTAGTGTTGATGATTAATGTCAGTGATTGGTGTCAGTGATTAAGTGTCTATAGTTAGTGCCAATGATTAATGTCAGTGATTATTGTGAGTGATTAATGTTGGTGATTAGTGTCGATGATTAATGTCAGTGATTATTGTCGGTGATTAGTTCTGGTGATTAGTGTCAGTGATTAGTCCCAGTGATTAGTGTCGATGATTAATGGCAGTGATAATTGTCGGTGATTAATTTTGGTGATTAGTGTCAGTGATTAGTACCAGTGATTAAGTGTTTATAGTTAGTGTCAATGATTAATGTCAGTGATTATTGTCGGTGGTTAGTGTTGGTGATTAGTGTTGGTGATTAGTGTTGGTGATTAGTGGCGGTGACTGGTGTCAGTGATTGGTGTCAGTGATTAGTGTCTATAATTAGTGTCGATGATTAAGGTCAGTGATTATTGTCGGTGATTAGTTTTGGTGATTAGAGTCAGTGATTGGAGCCAGTGATTAGTGTCAGGGATTAATGTCAGTGGTTATTGTCGGTGATTAGTGTTGTTGATTAGTGTTGTTGATTAGTGACGGTGACTGGTGTCAGTGATAAGTATCTATAATTACTGTCGATTATTAATGTCAGTGATTAGTGTCAGTGATTAGTGCTGGTGATTATTGTCAGTGACTGGTGTCAGTGATTGGAGTCAGTGATTAGTGTCAATGATTAACGTCAGTGATTAGTGTCAGTGATTAGTGTCTGTGATTGGTGTCATTAATTGGTGTCAGTGATTAGTGTCTATAATTAGTGTCGATGATTAAGGTCAGTGATTATTGTCGGTGATTAGTTTTGGTGATTAGTGTCAGTGATTGGTGCCAGTGATTATTGTCGGTGATTAGTGTCAGTGATTAGTGCCGGTGATTCTTGTCGGTGACTGGTGTCAGTGATTAGTTTTGGTGATTAGTGTCAGTGATTAGTGCCAGTGATTAGTGTCGATGATTGGCGTCAGTGATTGGTGTCAATAATTAAGTGTCGATAATTAATGTCAGTGATTATTGTCGGTGATTAGTGTCAGTGATTAATGCCGGTGATTATTGTCAGTGATTGGAGTCCGTAATTATTGTTGGTGATTAGTTTTGTTGATAAGTGTCAGTGATTAGTGCCAGTGATTAGTGTGGATGATTAATGTCAGTGATTATTGTTGGTGATTAGTTTGGGTGATTAGGATCAGTGATTAGTGCCAGTGATTAGTGTTGATGAATGGTGTCAGTGATTGGTGTTAGTGATTGAGTGTCATTAATTAGTGTCAATGGTTAATATCAGTGATTATTATCGGTGATTAGTTTTGGTGATTAGTGTCAGTGATTGCTGCCAGTGATTAGTGTCAGTGATTAATGTCTGTGATTATTGTCGGTGATTAGTTTTGGTGATTAGTGTCAGTGATTAGTACCAGTGATTAGTGTGGATGATTGGTGTCAGTTATTGGAGTCACTGATTAAGTGTCAATAGTTAGTGTCCATAATTAATGTCAGTGATTATTGTCGGTGAATAATGTTGGTGATTAGTGTCCGTGATTAGTGACGGTGACTGGTGTCAGTGATTAGTATCAATAATCAGTGTCGATAATTAATGTCAGTGATTATTGTCGGTGATTAGTGTCAGTGATTAATGCCGGTGATTATTGTCAGTGATTGGAGTCCGTAATTATTGTTGGTGATTAGTTTTGTTGATAAGTGTCAGTGATTAGTGCCAGTGATTAGTGTGGATGATTAATGTCAGTGATTATTGTTGGTGATTAGTTTGGGTGATTAGGATCAGTGATTAGTGCCAGTGATTAGTGTTGATGAATGGTGTCAGTGATTGGTGTTAGTGATTGAGTGTCATTAATTAGTGTCAATGGTTAATATCAGTGATTATTATCGGTGATTAGTTTTGGTGATTAGTGTCAGTGACTGCTGCCAGTGATTAGTGTCAGTGATTAATGTCTGTGATTATTGTCGGTGATTAGTTTTGGTGATTAGTGTCAGTGATTAGTACCAGTGATTAGTGTGGATGATTGGTGTCAGTGATTGGAGTCACTGATTAAGTGTCTATAGTTAGTGTCCATAATTAATGTCAGTGATTATTGTCGGTGATTAGTATCAGTGATTAGTGTCAATGATCAATATCAGTGATTATTGTCGGTGATTAGTTTTGGTGATTAGTGTCAGTGATTAGTGCCAGTGATTAGTGTCGGTGACTGGTGTCAGTGATTATTGTTGATAATTAGTTTTGGTGATTAATATCAGTGATTAGTGCCAGTGATTAGTGTCGATGATTGGTGTCAGTGATTGGTGTTACTAATTAATTGTCTATAGTTAGTGTCAATCATTGATGTCAGCGCTTATTGTCGGTGATTAGTATCAGTGATTAGTGTCGATGATTAATGTCAGTGATTATTGTCGGTGATTAGTTTTGGTGATTAGTGTCAGTGATTAGTGCCAGTGATCAGTGTCGGTGATTAGTGTCCATGATTAGTGACGGTGATTTTTGTCGGTGTCTGGTGTCAGTGATTATTGTTGGTAATTAATTTTGGTGATTAATATCAGTGATTAGTGCCAGTGATTAGTGTCGATGATTGGTGTCAGTGATTGGTGTCACTAATTAAGTGTCTATAGTTAGTGTCAATGATTAATATCAGTGATTATTGTCGGTGATTAGTTTTGGTGATTAGTGTCAGTGATTAATGCCAGTGATTAGTGTCGGTGATTAGTGTCAGTGATTAGTGCTGGTGATTGGTGTCAGTGATTATTGTCTATAATTAATGTCGATGATTAAGGTCAGTGATTATTGTCGGTGATTAGCGTCAGTGATTAGTATCAGTGCTCGTGTGAGTGATTAGTGTCGGTAATTTGTTTTGTTCTTCAGTGTTGGTAATTAGTGCCTGTGACTGGCGTCTGTGACTAGTGTCGATGATTAGTGTCAGCTTTTGATGTCGGTGATCAGTATCCGTTATTAGTTTCGGTGATTAGTGTCGGTGATAATTGTCGGTGATTAGTGTCAGTGATTAGTGCCTGTGATTATTGTCAGTAACTGGTGTTATTGATTATTGTTGGTGATTAGTTTTAGTGATTAGTGTCAGTGATTAGTGCCAGTGATTAGTGTCGATGATTAATGTCAGTGATTATTGTTGGTGATTAGTTTTGGTGATTAGTGTCAGTGATTAGTGCCAGTGATTAGTGTTGATGATTGGTGTCAGTGATTGGTGTCAATAATTAAGTGTCTATAGTTAGTGCCAATGATTAATGTCAGTGATTATTGTGAGTGAGTAATGTTGGTGATTAGTGTCGATGATTAATGTCAGTGATTGGTGTCAGTGATTGGTGTTAGTAATTAGTGTCTATAATTAGTGTCGATGACTAATGTCAGTGATTATTGTCGGTGATTAGTTTTGTTGATTAGTGTGGGTGATTAGTGTTGGTTATTAGTCAGTGATTATTGTCGTTGACTAGTCTCAGTGATTAGCATTAGTAGTTAGTGTCGTTGTTTAGTGTCAGTGATTAGCGTCGGTGATTAGTGTCAATGATCGGTGTCAGTGATTAGTGTCAATGATTAATGTCAGTGATTATTGTCGGTGATTAGTGTCCGTGATTAGTGTCGATGATTAATGTCAGTGATTAGTGTCGGTGATTAGTTTTGGTGATTAGTGTCAGTGATTCGTGCCAGTGATTAGTGTTGGTGACTGGTGTCAGTGATTATTGTTGGTAATTGGTTTTGGTGATGAGTGTCAATGATTAGTGCCAGTGATTTGTGTCGGTGATTAATGGCAGTGATAATTGTCGGTGAGTAATTTTGGTGATTAGTACCAGTGATTAGTGTCGATGATTGATGTCAGTGATTGGTGTCAGTGATTATTTGCCTATAATTAGTGTCAATGATTAATGTCAGTGATTATTGTCGGTGGTTAGTGTTGGTGATTAGTGTCGGTGATTAGTGACGGTGACTGGTGTCAGTGATTGGTGACAGTGATTAGTGTCTATAATTAGTATCGCTGATTAAGGTCAGTGATTATTGTCGGTGATTAGTGTCAGTGATTAGTGTCAGTGATTAGTGCCAGTGATTAGTGTCAGTGATTGGTGTTAGTGATTAGTGCCTATAATTACTGTCAATGATTACTGTCAGTGATTATTGTCGGTGATTAGCGTTGTTGATTAGTGTTGTTGATTAGTGACGGTGACTGGTGTCAGTGATAAGTATCTATAATTACTGTCGATAATTAATGTCAGTGATTAGTGTCAGAGATTAGTGCTGGTGATTATTGTCAGTGACTGGTGTCAGTGATTGGAGTCAGTAATTAGTGTCAACGATTAACGTCAGTGATTAGTGTCAGTGATTGGTGTCAGTGATTGGTGTCAGTGATTAGTGTCTATAATTAGTGTCGATGATTAAGGTCAGTGCTTATTGTTGGTGATTAGTTTTGATGATTAGTGTCAGTGATTAGTACCAGTGATTAGTGTCGATGATTGATGTCAGTGATTGGTGTCAGTGATTAAGTGCCTATAATTAGTGTCAATGATTAATGTCAGTGATTATTGTCGGTGGTTAGTGTTGGTGATTAGTGTCGGTGATTAGTGACGGTGACTGGTGTCAGTGATTGGTGTCAGTGATTAGTGTCTATAATTAGTGTC
Source organism: Carcharodon carcharias (assembly GCF_017639515.1). Taxonomy (NCBI): domain Eukaryota; kingdom Metazoa; phylum Chordata; class Chondrichthyes; order Lamniformes; family Lamnidae; genus Carcharodon; species Carcharodon carcharias. Next base: position 60,009,453 of record NC_054479.1, read on the forward strand.
GATGATTAAGGTCAGTGATTAGTGTCAGTGATTAGTGTCAGTGATTAGTGCCAGTGATTAGTGTCAGTGATTTGTCTCAGTGATTGGTGTTAATGATTAGTGTCTATACTTAGTGTCAATGATTAATGTCAGTGATTATTGTCGGTGATTAGTGATGTTGATTAGTGTTGTTGATTAGTGACGGTGACTGGTGTCAGTGATAAGTATCTATAATTACTGTCGATAATTAATGTCAGTGATTAGTGTCAGAGATTAGTGCTGGTGATTATTGTCAGTGTCTGGTGTCAGTGATTGGAGTCAGTAATTAGTGTCAATGATTAACGTCAGTGATTAGTGTCAGTGATTGGTGTCAGTGATTGGTGTCAGTGATTAGTGTCTATAATTAGTGTCGATGATTAAGGTCAGTGATTATTGTTGGTGATTAGTTTTGGTGATTAGTGTCAGTGATTAGTGCCAGTGATTAGTGTCGATGATTGGTGTCAGTGATTGGTGTCAATAATTAAGATTCTATAGTTAGTGTCAATGATTAATGTCAGTGATTATTGTCGGTGATTAATGTTGGTGATTAGTGTCGATGATTAATGTCAGTGATTAGTGTCAGTGATTAGTGTCTTTGATTTCTGATGGTGACTGGTGTCAGTGATTGGTGTCAGTGATTAGTGTCTAGAATTAGTGTCGATGATTAATGTCAGTGATTATTGTCGGTGATTAGTGTTGTTGATTAGTATTGGTGATTAGTGACGGTGACTGGTTTCAGTGATTAGTATCTATAATTAGTGTCGATAATTAATGTCAGTGATTATTGTCGGTGGTTAGTGTTGGTGATTAGTGTCGGTGATTAGTGACGGTGACTGGTGTCAGTGATTGGTGACAGTGATTAGTGTCTATAATTAGTATCGATGATTAAGGTCAGTGATTATTGTCGGTGATTAGTGTCAGTGATTAGTGCCAGTGATTAGTGTCAGTGATTTGTGTCAGTGATTGGTGTTAGTGATTAGTGCCTATAATTAGTGTCAATGATTACTGTCAGTGATTATTGTCGGTGATTAGCGTTGTTGATTAGTGTTGTTGATTAGTGACGGTGACTGGTGTCAGTGATAAGTATCTATAATTACTGTCGATAATTAATGTCAGTGATTAGTGTCAGAGATTAGTGCTGGTGATTATTGTCAGTGACTGGTGTCAGTGATTGGAGTCAGTGATTAGTGTCAGTGATTGGTTTCAATGATTGAGTCAGTGATTAGTGTCTATAATTAGTGTCGATGATTAAGGTCAGTGATTATTGTTGGTGATTAGTTTTGGTGATTAGTGTCAGTGATTGGTGCCAGTGATTATTGTCGGTGATTAATGTCCGTGATTAGTGCCGGTGATTATTGTCAGTGACTGGTGTCAGTGATTATTGTTGGTAATTAGTTTTGGTGATTAGCATCAGTGATTAGTGCCAGTGATTAGTGTCGATGATTGGTTTCAGTGATTGGTGTCAATAATTAAGTGTCTATAGTTAGTGTCAATGATTAATGTCAGTGATTATTGTCGGTGATTAATGTTGGTGATTAGTGTCGATGATTAATGTCAGTGATTAGACTCAGTGATTAGTGCCAGTGATTAGTGTCGGTGATGGGTGTCCGTGATTGGTGTCAGTGATTAAGTTTCAATAATTAGTGTCGATGATTAATGTCAGTGATTATTGTCGGTGATTAGTTTTGATTAGTGTGAGTGATTTGCGCCTTTGATTAGTGTCAGTGATTTGTGTCAGTGATTGTTGTTAGTGATTAGTGTCTATAATTAGTGTCGATGATTAATGTCAGTGATTATTGTCGGTGATTAGTGTTGTTGATTAGTGTTGTTGATTAGTGACGGTGACTGGTGTCAGTAATAAGTATCAATAATTACTGTCGATAATTAATGTCAGTGATTAGTGTCAGTGATTAGTGCCGGTGATTATTGTCAGTGACTGGTGTCAGTGATTGGAGTCAGTGATCAGTGTCAATGATTAACGTCAGTGATTAGTGTCAGTGATTAGTGTCAGTGATTGGTGTCAGTGGTTGGTGTCAGTGATTAGTGTCTATAATTAGTGTGGATGATTAAGGTCAGTGATTATTGTTGGTGATTAGTTTTGGTGATTAGTGTCAGTTATTGGTGCCAGTGATTATTATCAGTGATTAGTGTCAGTGATTAGTGCCGGTGATTATTGTCGGTGACTGGTGTCAGTGATTATTGTTGGTAATTAGTTTTGGTGATTAGTGTCAGTGATTAGTGTTAGTGATTAGTGTCGAGGATTGGTGTCAGTGATTGGTGTCAATAATTAAGTGTCTATAGTTAATGTCAATGATTAATATCAGTGATAATTGTCGGTGATTAATGTTGGTGATTAGTGTCCGTGATTAGTGACGGTGACTGGTGTCAGTGATTAGTATCAATAATCAGTGTCGATAATTAATGTGAGTGATTATTGTCGGTGATTAGTGTCAGTGATTAGAGCCGGTGATTATTGTCAGTGATTGGAGTCAGTAATTATTGTTGGTGATTAGTTTTGTTGATAAGTGTCAGTGATTAGTGCCAGTGATTAGTGTTGATGATTAATGTCAGTGATTATTGTTGGTGATTAGTTTGGGTGATTAGGATCAGTGATTAGTGCCAGCGATTAGTGTTGATGAATGGTGTCAGTGATTGGTGTTAGTGATTAAGTGTCAATAATTAGTGTCAATGATTAATATCAGTGATTATTATCGGTGATTAGTTTTGGTGATTAGTGTCAGTGATTGCTGCCAGTGATTAGTGTCAGTGATTAATGTCTGTGATTATTGTCGGTGATTTGTTTTGGTGATTAGTGTCAGTGATTAGTGTGGATGATTGGTGTCATTGATTGGTGTCACTTATTAAGTGTCTATAGTTAGTGTCAATGATTAATGTCAGTGATTATTGTCGTTGACTAGTCTCAGTGATTAGCATTAGTAGTTAGTGTCGTTGTTTAGTGTCAGTGATTAGCGTCGGTGATTGGTGTCAATGATTGGTGTCAGTTATTAGTGTCAATGATTAATGTCAGTGATTATTGTCGGTGATTAGTGTCAGTGATTAGTGTCATTGATTGGTGTCAGTGATTAGTGTCTGTAAGCAGTGTCGATGATTTAGGTCAGTGATTATTGTCGGTGATTAGTTTTGGTGATTAGAGTCAGTGACTGGTGCCAGTGATTATTGTCGGTGATTAATGTCCGTGATTTGTGCCGGTGATTATTGTCGGTGACTGGTGTCAGTGATTATTGTTGGTAATTAGTTTTGGTGATTAGTGTCAGTGATTAGTGCCAGTGATTAGTGTCGATGATTGGTGTCAGTGATTGGTGTCAATAATTAAGAATCTATAGTTAGTGTCAATGATTAATGTCAGTGATTATTGTCGGTGATTAATGTTGGTGATTAGTGTCGAAGATTAATGTCAGTGATTAGACTCAGTGATTAGTGTCGGTGATTTCTGATGGTGACTGGTGTCAGTGATTGGTGTCAGTGATTAGTGTCTATAATTAGTGTCGATGATTAATGTCAGTGATTATTGTCGGTGATTAGTGTTGTTGATTAGTATTGGTGATTAGTGACGGTGACTGGTTTCAGTGATTAGTGTTCTATAATTAGTGTCGATAATTAAGGTCAGTGATTATTGTCAGTGATAAGTGTCTGTGATTAGTGCTGGTGATAATTGTCAGTGACTGGTGTCAGTGATTGGAGTCAGTGATTAGTGTCAGTGATTAGTGTCTATAATTAGTGTCGATAATTAATGTCAGTGATTAGTGTCAGAGATTAGTGCTGGTGATTATTGTCAGTGACTGGTGTCAGTGATTGGAGTCAGTAATTAGTGTCAATGATTAACGTCAGTGATTAGTGCCAGTGATTAGTGTCGATGATTGGTGTCAGTGATTGGTGTCAATAATTAAGATTCTATAGTTAGTGTCAATGATTAATGTCAGTGATTATTGTCGGTGATTAATGTTGGTGATTAGTGTCGATGATTAATGTCAGTGATTAGTGTCAGTGATTAGTGTCTTTGATTTCTGATGGTGACTGGTGTCAGTGATTGGTGTCAGTGATTAGTGTCTAGAATTAGTGTCGATGATTAATGTCAGTGATTATTGTCGGTGATTAGTGTTGTTGATTAGTATTGGTGATTAGTGACGGTGACTGGTTTCAGTGATTAGTATCTATAATTAGTGTCGATAATTAATGTCAGTGATTATTGTCGGTGGTTAGTGGTGGTGATTAGTGTCGGTGATTAGTGACGGTGACTGGTGTCAGTGATTGGTGACAGTGATTAGTGTCTATAATTAGTATCGATGATTAAGGTCAGTGATTATTGTCGGTGATTAGTGTCAGTGATTAGTGCCAGTGATTAGTGTCAGTGATTTGTGTCAGTGATTGGTGTTAGTGATTAGTGCCTATAATTAGTGTCAATGATTACTGTCAGTGATTATTGTCGGTGATTAGCGTTGTTGATTAGTGTTGTTGATTAGTGACGGTGACTGGTGTCAGTGATAAGTATCTATAATTACTGTCGATAATTAATGTCAGTGATTAGTGTCAGAGATTAGTGCTGGTGATTATTGTCAGTGACTGGTGTCAGTGATTGGAGTCAGTGATTAGTGTCAGTGATTGGTTTCAATGATTGAGTCAGTGATTAGTGTCTATAATTAGTGTCGATGATTAAGGTCAGTGATTATTGTTGGTGATTAGTTTTGGTGATTAGTGTCAGTGATTGGTGCCAGTGATTATTGTCGGTGATTAATGTCCGTGATTAGTGCCGGTGATTATTGTCAGTGACTGGTGTCAGTGATTATTGTTGGTAATTAGTTTTGGTGATTAGCATCAGTGATTAGTGCCAGTGATTAGTGTCGATGATTGGTTTCAGTGATTGGTATCAATAATTAAGTGTCTATAGTTAGTGTCAATGATTAATGTCAGTGATTATTGTCGGTGATTAATGTTGGTGATTAGTGTCGATGATTAATGTCAGTGATTAGACTCAGTGATTAGTGCCAGTGATTAGTGTCGGTGATGGGTGTCCGTGATTGGTGTCAGTGATTAAGTTTCAATAATTAGTGTCGATGATTAATGTCAGTGATTATTGTCGGTGATTAGTTTTGGTGATTAGTGTGAGTGATTTGCGCCTTTGATTAGTGTCAGTGATTTGTGTCAGTGATTGTTGTTAGTGATTAGTGTCTATAATTAGTGTCGATGATTAATGTCAGTGATTATTGTCGGTGATTAGTGTTGTTGATTAGTGTTGTTGATTAGTGACGGTGACTGGTGTCAGTAATAAGTATCAATAATTACTGTCGATAATTAATGTCAGTGATTAGTGTCAGTGATTAGTGCCGGTGATTATTGTCAGTGACTGGTGTCAGTGATTGGAGTCAGTGATCAGTGTCAATGATTAACGTCAGTGATTAGTGTCAGTGATTAGTGTCAGTGATTGGTGTCAGTGATTGGTGTCAGTGATTAGTGCCTATAATTAGTGTGGATGATTAAGGTCAGTGATTATTGTTGGTGATTAGTTTTGGTGATTAGTGTCAGTTATTGGTGCCAGTGATTATTATCAGTGATTAGTGTCAGTGATTAGTGCCGGTGATTATTGTCGGTGACTGGTGTCAGTGATTATTGTTGGTAATTAGTTTTGGTGATTAGTGTCAGTGATTAGTGTTAGTGATTAGTGTCGAGGATTGGTGTCAGTGATTGGTGTCAATAATTAAGTGTCTATAGTTAATGTCAATGATTAATATCAGTGATAATTGTCGGTGATTAATGTTGGTGATTAGTGTCCGTGATTAGTGACGGTGACTGGTGTCAGTGATTAGTATCAATAATTAGTGTCGATAATTAATGTGAGTGATTATTGTCGGTGATTAGTGTCAGTGATTAGAGCCGGTGATTATTGTCAGTGATTGGAGTCAGTAATTATTGTTGGTGATTAGTTTTGTTGATAAGTGTCAGTGATTAGTGCCAGTGATTAGTGTTGATGATTAATGTCAGTGATTATTGTTGGTGATTAGTTTGGGTGATTAGGATCAGTGATTAGTGCCAGCGATTAGTGTTGATGAATGGTGTCAGTGATTGGTGTTTGTGATTAAGTGTCAATAATTAGTGTCAATGATTAATATCAGTGATTATTATCGGTGATTAGTTTTGGTGATTAGTGTCAGTGATTGCTGCCAGTGATTAGTGTCAGTGATTAATGTCTGTGATTATTGTTGGTGATTTGTTTTGGTGATTAGTGTCAGTGATTAGTGTGGATGATTGGTGTCATTGATTGGTGTCACTTATTAAGTGTCTATAGTTAGTGTCAATGATTAATGTCAGTGATTATTGTCGTTGACTAGTCTCAGTGATTAGCATTAGTAGTTAGTGTCGTTGTTTAGTGTCAGTGATTAGCGTCGGTGATTGGTGTCAATGATTGGTGTCAGTTATTAGTGTCAATGATTAATGTCAGTGATTATTGTCGGTGATTAGTGTCAGTGATTAGTGTCATTGATTGGTGTCAGTGATTAGTGTCTGTAAGCAGTGTCGATGATTTAGGTCAGTGATTATTGTCGGTGATTAGTTTTGGTGATTAGTGTCAGTGATTGGTGCCAGTGATTATTGTCGGTGATTAATGTCCGTGATTTGTGCCGGTGATTATTGTCGGTGACTGGTGTCAGTGATTATTGTTGGTAATTAGTTTTGGTGATTAGTGTCAGTGATTAGTGCCAGTGATTAGTGTCGATGATTGGTGTCAGTGATTGGTGTCAATAATTAAGAATCTATAGTTAGTGTCAATGATTAATGTCAGTGATTATTGTCGGTGATTAATGTTGGTGATTAGTGTCGAAGATTAATGTCAGTGATTAGACTCAGTGATTAGTGTCGGTGATTTCTGATGGTGACTGGTGTCAGTGATTGGTGTCAGTGATTAGTGTCTATAATTAGTGTCGATGATTAATGTCAGTGATTATTGTCGGTGATTAGTGTTGTTGATTAGTATTGGTGATTAGTGACGGTGACTGGTTTCAGTGATTAGTGTTCTATAATTAGTGTCGATAATTAAGGTCAGTGATTATTGTCAGTGATAAGTGTCTGTGATTAGTGCTGGTGATAATTGTCAGTGACTGGTGTCAGTGATTGGAGTCAGTGATTAGTGTCAGTGATTAGTGTCTATAATTAGTGTCGATGATTAAGGTCAGTGATTATTGTTGGTGATTAGTTTTGGTGATTAGTGTCAGTGATTGGTGCCAGTGATTATTGTCGGTGATTAATGTCCGTGATTAGTGCCGGTGATTATTGTCAGTGACTGGTGTCAGTGATTGGTGTCAATAATTAAGTGTCTATAGTTAGTGTCAATGATTAATGTCAGTGATTATTGTCGGTGATTAATGTTGGTGATTAGTGTCGATGATTAATGTCAGTGATTAGACTCAGTGATTAGTGCCAGTGATTAGTGTCGGTGATGGGTGTCCGTGATTGGTGTCAGTGATTAAGTTTCAATAATTAGTGTCGATGATTAATGTCAGTGATTATTGTCGGTGATTAGTTTTGGTGATTAGTGTGAGTGATTTGCGCCTTTGATTAGTGTCAGTGATTTGTGTCAGTGATTGGTGTTAGTGATTAGTGTCTATAATTAGTGTCAATGATTAATGTCAGTGATTATTGTCGGTGATTAGTGTTGTTGATTAGTGTTGTTGATTAGTGACGGTGACTGGTGTCAGTAATAAGTCTCTATAATTACTGTCGATAATTAATGTCAGTGATTAGTGTCAGTGATTAGTGTCAGTGACTGGTGTCAGTGATTGGAGTCAGTGATTAGTGTCAATGAATAACATCAGTGATTAGTGACAGTGATTAGTGTCAGTGATTGGTGTCAGTGATTGGTGTCAGTGATTAGTGTCTATAATTAGTGTCGATGATTAAGGTCAGTGATTGTTGTCGGTGATTATTTTTGGTGATTAGTGTCAGTGATTATTGTCGGTGATTAGTGTCATTGATTAGTGCCGGTGATTATTGTCGGTGACTGGTGTCAGTGATTATTGTTGGTAATTAGTTTTGGTGATTAGTGTCAGTGATTGGTGCCAGTGATTAGTGTCGATGATTGGTGTCAGTGATTGGTGTCAATAATTAAGAATCTATAGTTAGTGTCAATGATTAATGTCAGTGATTATTGTCGGTGATTAATGTTGGTGATTAGTGTCAAAGATTAATGTCAGTGATTAGACTCAGTGATTAGTGTCGGTGATTTCTGATGGTGACTGGTGTCAGTGATTGGTGTCAGTGATTAGTGTCTATAATTAGTGTCGATGATTAATGTCAGTGATTATTGTCGGTGATTAGTGTTGTTGATTAGTATTGGTGATTAGTGACGGTGACTGGTTTCAGTGATTAGTTTTCTATAATTAGTGTCGATAATTAAGGTCAGTGATTATTGTCAGTGATAAGTGTCTGTGATTAGTGCTGGTGATAATTGTCAGTGACTGGTGTCAGTGATTGGAGTCAGTGATTAGTGTCAGTGATTAGTGTCTATAATTAGTGTCGATGATTAAGGTCAGTGATTATTGTTGGTGATTAGTTTTGGTGATTAGTGTCAGTGATTGGTGCCAGTGATTATTGTCGGTGATTAATGTCCATGATTAGTGCCGGTGATTATTGTCAGTGACTGGTGTCAGTGATTATTGTTGGTAATTAGTTTTGGTGATAAGCGTCAGTGATTAGTGCCAGTGATTAGTGTCGATGATTGGTTTCAGTGATTGGTGTCAATAATTAAGTGTCTATAGTTAGTGTCAATGATTAATGTCAGTGATTATTGTCGGTGATTAATGTTGGTGATTAGTGTCGATGATTAATGTCAGTGATTAGACTCAGTGATTAGTGCCAGTGATTAGTGTCGGTGATGGGTGTCCGTGATTGGTGTCAGTGATTAAGTTTCAATAATTAGTGTCGATGATTAATGTCAGTGATTATTGTCGGTGATTAGTTTTGGTGATTAGTGTGAGTGATTTGCGCCTTTGATTAGTGTCAGTGATTTGTGTCAGTAATTGGTGTTATTGATTAGTGTCTATAATTGGTGTCAATGATTAATGTCAGTGATTATTGTCGGTGATTAGTGTTGTTGATTAGTGTTGTTGATTAGTGACGGTGACTGGTGTCAGTAATAAGTATCTATAATTACTGTCGATAATTAATGTCAGTGATTAGTGTCAGTGATTAGTGTCAGTGACTGGTGTCAGTGATTGGAGTCAGTGATTAGTGTCAATGAATAACATCAGTGATTAGTGACAGTGATTAGTGTCAGTGATTGGTGTCAGTGATTGGTGTCAGTGATTAGTGTCTATAATTAGTGTCGATGATTAAGGTCAGTGATTGTTGTCGGTGATTATTTTTGGTGATTAGTGTCAGTGATTATTGTCGGTGATTAGTGTCATTGATTAGTGCCGGTGATTATTGTCGGTGACTGGTGTCAGTGATTATTGTTGGTAATTAGTTTTGGTGATTAGTATCAGTGATTGGTGCCAGTGATTAGTGTCGATGATTTCTGTCCGTGATTGGTGTCACTGTTTAAGTTTCTATAGTTAGTGTCAATGATTAACATCAATGTTTATTGTCAGTGATTAGTGTCAGTGGTTAGTATCAGTGCTAGTGTGAGTGATTAGTGTCGGTAATTTGTTTCGTTCTTCAGTGTTGGTAATTAGTGCCTGTGACTGGCGTTTGTGATTAATGTCGATGATTAGTGTCAGCTATTGATGTCGGTGATCAGTATCCGTTATTAGTTTCGGTGATAAGTGTAATTGATAATTGTCGGTGATTAATGCCGGTTATTAGCACCGGTGATTAGTGTTGGTTATTAGTCAGTGATTATTGTCATTGATTAGTCTCAGTGATTAGCATTAGTAGTTAGCGTCGTTCATTAGTGTCAGTGCTTAGTGTTGGTTATTAGTCAGTGATTATTGTCATTGATTAGTCTCCGTGATTAGCATTAGTAGTTAGCGTCGTTCATTAGTGTCAGTGATTAGTGTTGGTGATTGGTGTCAATGGTTAATGTCAGTTATCATTGTCGGCGATTAGTGTCAGTGATTTGTGTCAGTGATTGGTGTCAGTGATTAGTGTCTATAATTAGTGTCAATGATTAAGGTCAGCGATTATTGTCGGTGATTAGTTTTGGTGATTAGTGTCAGTGATTGGTGCCAGTGATTATTGTCGGTGATTAGCGTCAGTGATTAGTATCAGTGCTCGTGTGAGTGATTAGTGTCGGTAATTTGTTTTGTTCTTCAGTGTTGGTAATTAGTGCCTGTGACTGGCGTCTGTGACTAGTGTCGATGATTAGTGTCAGCTTTTGATGTCGGTGATCAGTATCCGTTGTTAGTTTCGGTGATTAGTGTCAGTGATAATTGTCGGTGATTAGTGTCAGTGATTAGTGCCTGTGATTATTGTCAGTAACTGGTGTTATTGATTATTGTTGGTGATTAGTTTTAGTGATTAGTGTCAGTGATTAGTGCCAGTGATTAGTGTCGATGATTAATGTCAGTGATTATTGTTGGTGATTAGTTTTGGTGATTAGTGTCAGTGATTAGTGCCAGTGATTAGTGTTGATGATTGGTGTCAGTGATTGGTGTCAATAATTAAGTGTCTATAGTTAGTGCCAATGATTAATGTCAGTGATTATTGTGAGTGAGTAATGTTGGTGATTAATGTCGATGATTAATGTCAGTGATTGGTGTCAGTGATTGGTGTTAGTGATTAGTGTCTATAATTAGTGTCGATGACTAATGTCAGTGATTATTGTCGGTGATTAGTTTTGTTGATTAGTGTGGGTGATTAGTGTTGGTTATTAGTCAGTGATTATTGTCGTTGACTAGTCTCAGTGATTAGCATTAGTAGTTAGTGTCGTTGTTTAGTGTCAGTGATTAGCGTCGGTGATTAGTGTCAATGATCGGTGTCAGTGATTAGTGTCAATGATTAATGTCAGTGATTATTGTCGGTGATTAGTGTCCGTGATTAGTGTCGATGATTAATGTCAGTGATTAGTGTCGGTGATTAGTTTTGGTGATTAGTGTCAGTGATTCGTGCCAGTGATTAGTGTTGGTGACTGGTGTCAGTGATTATTGTTGGTAATTGGTTTTGGTGATTAGTGTCAATGATTAGTGCCAGTGATTTGTGTCGGTGATTAATGGCAGTGATAATTGTCGGTGAGTAATTTTGGTGATTAGTACCAGTGATTAGTGTCGATGATTGATGTCAGTGATTGGTGTCAGTGATTATTTGCCTATAATTAGTGTCAATGATTAATGTCAGTGATTATTGTCGGTGGTTAGTGTTGGTGATTAGTGTCGGTGATTAGTGACGGTGACTGGTGTCAGTGATTGGTGACAGTGATTAGTGTCTATAATTAGTATCGCTGATTAAGGTCAGTGATTATTGTCGGTGATTAATGTCAGTGATTAGTGTCAGTGATTAGTGCCAGTGATTAGTGTCAGTGATTTGTGTCAGTGATTGGTGTTAGTGATTAGTGCCTATAATTACTGTCAATGATTAGTGTCAGTGATTATTGTCGGTGATTAGCGTTGTTGATTAGTGTTGTTGATTAGTGACGGTGACTGGTGTCAGTGATAAGTATCTATAATTACTGTCGATAATTAATGTCAGTGATTAGTGTCAGAGATTAGTGCTGGTGATTATTGTCAGTGACTGGTGTCAGTGATTGGAGTCAGTAATTAGTGTCAATGATTAACGTCAGTGATTAGTGTCAGTGATTGGTGTCAGTGATTGGTGTCAGTGATTAGTGTCTATAATTAGTGTCGATGATTAAGGTCAGTGCTTATTGTTGGTGATTAGTTTTGATGATTAGTGTCAGTGATTAGTACCAGTGATTAGTGTCGATGATTGATGTCAGTGATTGGTGTCAGTGATTAAGTGCCTATAATTAGTGTCAATGATTAATGTCAGTGATTATTGTCGGTGATTAGTGTTGTTGATTAGTATTGGTGATTAGTGACGGTGACTGGTTTCAGTGATTAGTATCTATAATTAGTGTCGATAATTAATGTCAGTGATTATTGTCGGTGGTTAGTGTTGGTGATTAATGTCGGTGATTAGTGACGGTGACTGGTGTCAGTGATTGGTGTCAGTGATTAGTGTCTATAATTAGTGTCGATGATTAAGGTCAGTGATTAGTGTCAGTGATTAGTGTCAGTGATTAGTGCCAGTGATTAGTGTCAGTGATTTGTCTCAGTGATTGGTGTTAGTGATTAGTGCCTATAATTAGTGTCAATGATTAATGTCAGTGATTATTGTCGGTGATTAGTGATGTTGATTAGTGTTGTTGATTAGTGACGGTGACTGGTGTCAGTGATAAGTATCTATAATTACTGTCGATAATTAATGTCAGTGATTAGTGTCAGAGATTAGTGCTGGTGATTATTGTCAGTGACTGGTGTCAGTGATTGGAGTCAGTAATTAGTGTCAATGATTAACGTCAGTGATTAGTGTCAGTGATTGGTGTCAGTGATTGGTGTCAGTGATTAGTGTCTATAATTAGTGTCGATGATTAAGGTCAGTGATTATTGTTGGTGATTAGTTTTGGTGATTAGTGTCAGTGATTAGTGCCAGTGATTAGTGTCGATGATTGGTGTCAGTGATTGGTGTCAATAATTAAGATTCTATAGTTAGTGTCAATGATTAATGTCAGTGATTATTGTCGGTGATTAATGTTGGTGATTAGTGTCGATGATTAATGTCAGTGATTAGTGTCAGTGATTAATGTCTTTGATTTCTGATGGTGACTGGTGTCAGTGATTGGTGTCAGTGATTAGTGTCTAGAATTAGTGTCGATGATTAATGTCAGTGATTATTGTCGGTGATTAGTGTTGTTGAATTAGTATTGGTGATTAGTGACGGTGACTGGTTTCAGTGATTAGTATCTATAATTAGTGTCGATAATTAATGTCAGTGATTATTGTCGGTGGTTAGTGTTGGTGATTAGTGTCGGTGATTAGTGACGGTGACTGGTGTCAGTGATTGGTGACAGTGATTAGTGTCTATAATTAGTATCGATGATTAAGGTCAGTGATTATTGTCGGTGATTAGTGTCAGTGATTAGTGCCAGTGATTAGTGTCAGTGATTTGTGTCAGTGATTGGTGTTAGTGATTAGTGCCTATAATTAGTGTCAATGATTACTGTCAGTGATTATTGTCGGTGATTAGCGTTGTTGATTAGTGTTGTTGATTAGTGACGGTGACTGGTGTCAGTGATAAGTATCTATAATTACTGTCGATAATTAATGTCAGTGATTAGTGTCAGAGATTAGTACTGGTGATTATTGTCAGTGACTGGTGTCAGTGATTGGAGTCAGTGATTAGTGTCAGTGATTGGTTTCAATGATTGAGTCAGTGATTAGTGTCTATAATTAGTGTCGATGATTAAGGTCAGTGATTATTGTTGGTGATTAGTTTTGGTGATTAGTGTCAGTGATTGGTGCCAGTGATTATTGTCGGTGATTAATGTCCGTGATTAGTGCCGGTGATTATTGTCAGTGACTGGTGTCAGTGATTATTGTTGGTAATTAGTTTTGGTGATTAGCATCAGTGATTAGTGCCAGTGATTAGTGTCGATGATTGGTTTCAGTGATTGGTGTCAATAATTAAGTGTCTATAGTTAGTGTCAATGATTAATGTCAGTGATTATTGTCGGTGATTAATGTTGGTGATTAGTGTCGATGATTAATGTCAGTGATTAGACTCAGTGATTAGTGCCAGTGATTAGTGTCGGTGATGGGTGTCCGTGATTGGTGTCAGTGATTAAGTTTCAATAATTAGTGTCGATGATTAATGTCAGTGATTATTGTCGGTGATTAGTTTTGGTGATTAGTGTGAGTGATTTGCGCCTTTGATTAGTGTCAGTGATTTGTGTCAGTGATTGGTGTTAGTGATTAGTGTCTATAATTAGTGTCGATGATTAATGTCAGTGATTATTGTCGGTGATTAGTGTTGTTGATTAGTGTTGTTGATTAGTGACGGTGACTGGTGTCAGTAAGAAGTATCTATAATTACTGTCGATAAATAATGTCAGTGATTAGTGTCAGTGATTAGTGCCGGTGATTATTGTCAGTGACTGGTGTCAGTGATTGGAGTCAGTGATTAGTGTCAATGATTAACGTCAGTGATTAGTGTCAGTGATTAGTGTCAGTGATTGGTGTCAGTGATTGGTGTCAGTGATTAGTGTCTATAATTAGTGTCGATGATTAAGGTCAGTGATTATTGTTGGTGATTAGTTTTGGTGATTAGTGTCAGTTATTGGTGCCAGTGATTATTATCAGTGATTAGTGTCAGTGATTAGTGCCGGTGATTATTGTCGGTGACTGGTGTCAGTGATTATTGTTGGTAATTAGTTTTGGTGATTAGTGTCAGTGATTAGTGTTAGTGATTAGTGTCGAGGATTGGTGTCAGTGATTGGTGTCAATAATTAAGTGTCTATAGTTAATGTCAATGATTAATGTCAGTGATAATTGTCGGTGATTAATGTTGGTGATTAGTGTCCGTGATTAGTGACGGTGACTGGTGTCAGTGATTAGTATCAATAATTAGTGTCGATAATTAATGTGAGTGATTATTGTCGGTGATTAGTGTCGGTGATTAGAGCCGGTGATTATTGTCAGTGATTGGAGTCAGTAATTATTGTTGGTGATTAGTTTTGTTGATAATTGTCAGTGATTAGTGCCAGTGATTAGTGTCGATGATTAATGTCAGTGATTATTGTTGGTGATTAGTTTGGGTGATTAGTATCAGTGATTAGTGCCAGTGATTAGTGTTGATGAATGGTGTCAGTGATTGGTGTTAGTGATTAAGTGTCAATAATTAGTGTCAATGATTAATATCAGTGATTATTGTCGGTGATTAGTTTTGGTGATTAGTGTCAGTGATTAGTGTGGATGATTGGTGTCAGTGATTGGTGTCACTCATTAAGTGTCTATAGTTAGTGTCAATGATTAATGTCAGTGATTATTGTCGTTGACTAGTCTCAGTGATTAGCATTATTAGTTAGTGTCGTTGTTTAGTGTCAGTGATTAGCGTCGGTGATTGGTGTCAATGATTGGTGTCAGTTATTAATGTCAATGATTAATGTCAGTGATTATTGTCAGTGATTAGTGTCAGTGATTAGTGTCAGTGATTGGTGTCAGTGATTAGTGTCTGTAAGCAGTGTCGATGATTTAGGTCAGTGATTATTGTCGGTGATTAGTTTTGGTGCTTAGTGTCAGTGATTGGTGCCAGTGATTATTGTCGGTGATTAATGTCCGTGATTTGTGCCGGTGATTATTGTCGGTGACTGGTGTCAGTGATTATTGTTGGTAATTAGTTTTGGTGATTAGTGTCAGTGATTGGTGCCAGTGATTAGTGTCGATGATTGGTGTCAGTGATTGGTGTCAATAATTAAGAATCTATAGTTAGTGTCAATGATTAATGTCAGTGATTATTGTCGGTGATTAATGTTGGTGATTAGTGTCGAAGATTAATGTCAGTGATTAGACTCAGTGATTAGTGTCGGTGATTTCTGATGGTGACTGGTGTCAGTGATTGGTGTCAGTGATTAGTGTCTATAATTAGTGTCGATGATTAATGTCAGTGATTATTGTCGGTGATTAGTGTTGTTGATTAGTATTGGTGATTAGTGACGGTGACTGGTTTCAGTGATTAGTTTTCTATAATTAGTGTCGATAATTAAGGTCAGTGATTATTGTCAGTGATAAGTGTCTGTGATTAGTGCTGGTGATAATTGTCAGTGACTGGTGTCAGTGATTGGAGTCAGTGATTAGTGTCAGTGATTAGTGTCTATAATTAGTGTCGATGATTAAGGTCAGTGATTATTGTTGGTGATTAGTTTTGGTGATTAGTGTCAGTGATTGGTGCCAGTGATTATTGTCGGTGATTAATGTCCGTGATTAGTGCCGGTGATTATTGTCAGTGACTGGTGTCAGTGATTATTGTTGGTAATTAGTTTTGGTGATTAGCGTCAGTGATTAGTGC
The DNA here is from genome assembly GCF_017639515.1 of Carcharodon carcharias. Lineage (NCBI taxonomy): Eukaryota > Metazoa > Chordata > Chondrichthyes > Lamniformes > Lamnidae > Carcharodon > Carcharodon carcharias. The sequence continues at coordinate 60,025,476 of NC_054479.1, forward strand.
CAGTGATTAGTGTCGATGATTGGTGTCAGTGATTGGTGTCAATAATTAAGTGTCTATAGTTAGTGTCAATGATTAATGTCAGTGATTATTGTCGGTGATTAATGTTGGTGATTAGTGTCGATGATTAATGTCAGTGATTAGACTCAGTGATTAGTGCCAGTGATTAGTGTCGGTGATGGGTGTCCGTGATTGGTGTCAGTGATTAAGTTTCAATAATTAGTGTCGATGATTAATGTCAGTGATTATTGTCGGTGATTAGTTTTGGTGATTAGTGTGAGTGATTTGCGCCTTTGATTAGTGTCAGTGATTTGTGTCAGTGATTGGTGTTAGTGATTAGTGTCTATAATTAGTGTCAATGATTAATGTCAGTGATTATTGTCGGTGATTAGTGTTGTTGATTAGTGTTGTTGATTAGTGACGGTGACTGGTGTCAGTAATAAGTCTCTATAATTACTGTCGATAATTAATGTCAGTGATTAGTGTCAGTGATTAGTGTCAGTGACTGGTGTCAGTGATTGGAGTCAGTGATTAGTGTCAATGAATAACATCAGTGATTAGTGACAGTGATTAGTGTCAGTGATTGGTGTCAGTGATTGGTGTCAGTGATTAGTGTCTATAATTAGTGTCGATGATTAAGGTCAGTGATTGTTGTCGGTGATTATTTTTGGTGATTAGTGTCAGTGATTATTGTCGGTGATTAGTGTCATTGATTAGTGCCGGTGATTATTGTCGGTGACTGGTGTCAGTGATTATTGTTGGTAATTAGTTTTGGTGATTAGTGTCAGTGATTGGTGCCAGTGATTAGTGTCGATGATTGCTGTCCGTGATTGGTGTCAGTGATTAAGTTTCAATAATTAGTGTCGATGATTAATGTCAGTGATTATTATCGGTGATTAGTTTTGGTGATTAGTGTGAGTGATTTGCGCCTTTGATTAGTGTCAGTGATTTGTGTCAGTTATTGGTGTTAGTGATTAGTGTCTATAATTAGTGTCGATGATTAATGTCAGTGATTATTGTCGGTGATTAGTGTTGTTGATTAGTGTTGTTGATTAGTGACGGTGACTGGTGTCAGTAATAAGTATCTATAATTACTGTCGATAATTAATGTCAGTGATTAGTGTCAGTGATTGCTGCCAGTGATTAGTGTCAGTGATTAATGTCTGTGATTATTGTCGGTGATTTGTTTTGGTGATTAGTGTCAGTGATTAGTGTGGATGATTGGTGTCAGTGATTGGTGTCACTTATTAAGTGTCTATAGTTAGTGTCAACGATTAAGGTCAGTGATTATTGTCATTGACTAGTCTCAGTGATTAGCATTAGTAGTTAGTGTTGTTGTTTAATGTAAGTGATTAGCGTCGGTGATTGGTGTCAATGATTGGTGTCAGTTATTAGTGTCAATGATTAATGTCAGTGATTATTGTCGGTGATTAGTGTCAGTGATTAGTGTCAGTGGTTGGTGTCAGTGATTAGTGTCTGTAAGCAGTGTCGCTGATTTAGGTCAGTGATTATTGTCGGTGATTAGTTTTGGTGATTAGTGTCAGTGATTGGTGCCAGTGATTATTGTCGGTGATTAATGTCCGTGATTTGTGCCGGTGATTATTGTCGGTGACTGGTATCAGTGATTATTGTTGGTAATTAGTTTTGGTGATTAGTGTCAGTGATTAGTGCCAGTGATTAGTGTTGATGATTGGTGTCAGTGATTGGTGTCAATAATTAAGTTTCTATAGTTAGTGTCAATGATTAATGTCAGTGATTATTGTCGGTGATTAATGTTGGTGATTAGTGTCGATGATTAATGTAAGTGATTATTGTCGGTGATTAGTGTTGGTGATTAGTGTTGGTGATTAGTGACGGTAACTGGTGTCAGTGGTTAGTTTCTATATTTAGTGTCGATAATTAAGGTCAGTGATTATTGTCAGTGATAAGTGTCTGTGATTAGTGCTGGTGAATATTGTCAGTGACTGGTGTCAGTGATTGGAGTCAGTGTTTAGTGTCAGTGATTGGTGTCAATGATTAGTGTCTATAATTAGTGTCGATGATTAAGGTCAGTGATTATTGTTGGTGATTAGTTTTGGTGATTAGTGTCAGTGATTGCTGCCTGTGATTATTGTCGGTGATTAATGTCCGTGATTAGTGCCGGTGATTATTGTCGGTGACTGGTGTCAGTGATTATTGTTGGTAATTAGTTTTGGTGGTTAGCGTCAGTGATTAGTGCCAGTGATTAGTGTTGATGATTGGTGTCAGTGATTGGTGTCAATAATTAAGTGTCTGTAGTTAGTGTCAATGATTAATGTCAGTGATTATTGTCGGTGATTAATGTTGGTGATTAGTGTCGATGATTAATGTCAGTGATTAGACTCAGTGATTAGTGTTAGTGATTAGTGTCGGTGATGGGTGTCCGTGATTGGTGTCAGTGATTAAGTTTCAATAATTATTGTCGATGATTAATGTCAGTGATTATTGTCGGTGATTAGTTTTGGTGATTAGTGTCAGTGATTAGTGCCAGTGATTATTGTCGATGATTAATGTCAGTGATAATTGTCGGTGATTAGTTTTGGTGATTAGTGTCAGTGATTAGTACCAGTGATTAGTGTGGATGATTGATGTCAGTGATTGGTGTCACTGACTAAGTGTCTATAGTTAGTGTCAATGATTAATGTCAGTGATTATTGTCGGTGATTAGTGTTGGTGATTAGTGCCAGTGATTAGTGTCAGTGATTGGTGTCAGTAATTATTGTTGTTGACTCGTCTCAGTGATTAGCATTAGTAGTTAGTGTCGTTGTTTAGTGTCAGTGATTAGCGTCGGTGATTGGTGTCAGTGATTAGTGTCAATGATTAATGTCAGTGATTACGGTCGGTGATTAGTGTCAGTGATTAGTGTCGATGATTAATGTCAGTAATTAGTCTCGGTGATTAGTTTTGGTGATTAGTGTCAGTGATTAGTACCAGTGATTAGTGTCGATGATTGGTGTCAGTCAATGGTGTCAGTGTTTATTGCCAGTGATTAGTGTCGATGATTGGTGTCAGTGATTAAGTGTCAATATTTAGTGTCGATGATTGAAGTCAGTGATTATTGTCGGTGACTAGTTTTGGTGATTAGTGTCAGTGATTAGTGCCAGTGATTAGTGTCGATGATTGGTGTCAGTGATTGGTGTCAATAATTAAGTGTCTGTAGTTAGTGTCAATGATTAATGTCAGCGATTATTGTCGGTGATTAATGTTGGTGATTAGTGTCGATGATTAATGTCAGTGATTAGTGTCAGTGATTAGTGTCGGTGATTAGTGACGGTGACTGGTGTCAGTGATTGGTGTCAGTGATTAGTGTCTATAATTAGTGTTGATGATTAATGTCAGTGATTATTGTCGGTGATTAGTGTTGTTGATTAGTGTTGGTGATTAGTGACGGTGACTGGTTTCAGTGATTAGTATCTATAATTAGTGTCGATAATTAAGGTGAGTGATTATTGTCAGTGATAAGTGTCAGTGATTAGTGCTGGTGAATACTATCAGTGACGGGTGTCAGTGATTATTGTCAGTGATTAGTGTCAGTGATTGGTGTCAGTGATTGGTGTCTATAATTAGTGTCGATGATTAAGGTCAGTTATTATTGTTGGTGATTAGTTTTGGTGATTAGTGTCAGTGATTAGTTCTAGTGATTATTGTCAGTGATTAGTGTCAGTGATTAGTGCCGATGATTATTGTCGGTGACTGGTGTCAGTGATTATTGTTGGTAATTAGTTTTGGTGATTAGCGTCAGTGATTAATGCCAGTGATTAGTGTCGATGATTGGTGTCAGTGATTGTTGTCAATAATTAAGTGTCTGTAGTTAGTGTCAATGATTAATGTCAGTGATTATTGTCGGTGATTAATGTTGGTGATTAGTGTCGATGATTAATGTCAGTGATTAGACTCAGTGATTAGTGTTAGTGATTAGTGTCGGTGATGGGTGTCCGTGATTGGTGTCAGTGATTAAGTTTCAATAATTAGTGTCGATGATTAATGTCAGTGATTATTGTCGGTGATTAGTTTTGGTGATTAGTGTCAGTGATTAGTGCCAGTGATTAGTGTCGATGATTAATGTCAGTGATAATTGTCGGTGATTAGTTTTGGTGATTAGTGTCAGTGATTAGTACCAGTGATTAGTGTCGGTGACTGGTGTCAAGGATTATTGTTGGTAATTGGTTTTGGTGATTAGTGTCAGTGATTTGTGTCGGTGATTAGTGAAGGTGACTGGTGCCAGTGATTAGTATCTATAATTAGTGTCCATAATTAATGTGAGTGATTATTGTCGGTGATTGGTGTCAGTGATTAGTGCCAGTGATTATTTTCAGTGATTGGAGTCAGTAATTATTGTTGGTGATTAGTTTTGTTGATTATTGTCAGTGATTAGTGCCAGTGATTAGTGTCGATGATTAATGTCAGTGATTGGTGTTAGTGATTAAGTGTCAATAATTAGTGTCAATAATTAGTTTCAATGATAAATATCAGTGATTATTATTGGTGATTAGTTTTGGTGATTAGTGTCAGTGATTAGTGTCGATGATTAATGTCAATGATTAGTGCCAGTGATTAGTGTCGATGATTATTGTCAGTGATTGGTGTTAGTGATTAAGTGTCAATAATTAGTGTCAATGATTAATATCAGTGATTATTGTCGGTGATTAGTTTTGGTGATTAGTGTCAGTGATTAGTGCCAGTGATTAGTGTTGATGATTGGTGTCAGTGGTTAGTGCCAGTGATTAGTGTCGGTGATGGGTGTCAGTGATTGGTGTCGGTGATTAAGTGTCAATAATTAGTGTCGATGATTAATGTCAGTGATTATTGTCGGTGATTAGTTTTGGTGATTAGTGTCAGTGCTTAGTGCCAGTGATTGGTGTCAATGATTAATGTCAGTGTTGGTGATACGTTTTGGTGAATAGTATCAGTGATTAGTACCAGTGATTAGTGTCGATGATTGGTGTCAGGTGATTGGTGTCATTTTTTCCTTCAACTCTTTCTTGGACTCGAACGCAAGTTCTGTCGAAGGGTCATGAGGACTCGAAACGTCAACTCTTTTCTTCTCCGCCGATGCTGCCAGACCTGCTGAGTTTTTCCAGGTAATTCTGTTTTTGTTTTGGATTTTCAGCATCCGCAGATTTTTGTTTTTATTAATGTCGGTGATTGGTGTCAATGATTAGTGTCAATGATTAATGTCAGTGATTATTGTCAGTGATTAGTGTCAGTGATTAGTGTCGATGATTAATGTCAGTGATTAGTGTTGGTGATTAGTTTTGGTGATTAGTGTCAGTGATTAGTGCCAGTGATTAGCGTTGATGATTAATGTCAGTGATTGGTGTCAGTGATTAAGTGTCTATAGTTAGTGCCAATGATTAATGTCAGTGATTATTGTGAGTGATTAATGTTGGTGATTAGTGTCGATGATTAATGTCAGTGATTATTGTCGGTGATTAGTTCTGGTGATTAGTGTCAGTGATTAGTCCCAGTGATTAGTGTCGATGATTAATGGCAGTGATAATTGTCGGTGATTAATTTTGGTGATTAGTGTCAGTGATTATTACCAGTGATTAAGTGTCTATAGTTAGTGTCAATGATTAATGTCAGTGATTATTGTCGGTGGTTAGTGTTGGTGATTAGTGTTGGTGATTAGTGGCGGTGACTGGTGTCAGTGATTGGTGTCAGTGATTAGTGTCTATAATTAGTGTCGGTGATTAAGGTCAGTGATTATTGTCGGTAATTAGTTTTGGTGATTAGTGTCAGTGATTGGAGCCAGTGATTAGTGTCAGGGATTAATGTCAATGGTTATTGTCGGTGACTAGTGTTGTTGATTAGTGTTGTTGATTAGTGACGGTGACTGGTGTCAGTGATAAGTATTTATAATTACTGTCGATTATTAATGTCAGTGATTAGTGTCAGTGATTAGTGCTGGTGATTATTGTCAGTGACTGGTGTCAGTGATTGGAGTCAGTGATTAGTGTCAATGATTAACGTCAGTGATTAGTGTCAGTGATTAGTGTCTGTGATTGGTGTCATTAATTGGTGTCAGTGATTAGTGTCTATAATTAGTGTCGATGATTAAGGTCAGTGATTATTGTCGGTGATTAGTTTTGGTGATTAGTGTCAGTGATTGGTGCCAGTGATTATTGTCAGTGATTAGTGTCAGTGATTAGTGCCGGTGATTATTGTCGGTGACTGGTGTCAGTGATTATTGTTGGTAATTAGTTTTGGTGATTAGTGTCAGTGATTAGTGCCAGTGATTAGTGTCGATGATTGGCGTCAGTGATTGGTGTCAATAATTAAGTGTCTATAGTTAGTGTCAATGATTAATGTCAGTGATTATTGTCGATGATTAATGTTGGTGATTAGTGTCCGTGATTAGTGACGGTGACTGGTATCAGTGATTAGTATCAATAATCAGTGTCGATAATTAATGTCAGTGATTATTGTCGGTGATTAGTGTCAGTGATTAATGCCGTTGATTATTGTCAGTGATTGGAGTCAGTAATTATTGTTGGTGATTAGTTTTGTTGATTAGTGTCATTGATTAGTGCCAGTGATTAGTGTGGATGATTAATGTCAGTGATTATTGTTGGTGATTAGTTTGGGTGATTAGGATCAGTGATTAGTGCCAGTGATTAGTGTTGATGAATGGTGTCAGTGATTGGTGTTAGTGATTGAGTGTCATTAATTAGTGTCAATGGTTAATATCAGTGATTATTATCGGTGATTAGTTTTGGTGATTAGTGTCAGTGATTGCTGCCAGTGATTAGTGTCAGTGATTAATGTCTGTGATTATTGTCAGTGATTAGTTTTGGTGATTAATGTCAGTGATTAGTACCAGTGATTAGTGTGGATGATTGGTGTCAGTGATTGGAGTCACTGATTAAGTGTCAATAGTTAGTGTCCATAATTAATGTCAGTGATTATTGTCGGTGATTATTGTCAGTGATTAGTGCCAGTGATTAGTGTCGATGATTAATGTCAGTGATTGGTGTTAGTGATTAAGTGTCAATAATTAGTGTCAATAATTAGTTTCAATGATAAATATCAGTGATTATTATTGGTGATTAGTTTTGGTGATTAGTGTCAGTGATTAGTGTCGATGATTAATGTCAATGATTAGTGCCAGTGATTAGTGTCGATGATTATTGTCAGTGATTGGTGTTAGTGATTAAGTGTCAATAATTAGTGTCAATGATTAATATCAGTGATTATTGTCGGTGATTAGTTTTGGTGATTAGTGTCAGTGATTAGTGCCAGTGATTAGTGTTGATGAGTGGTGTCAGTGGTTAGTGCCAGTGATTAGTGTCGGTGATGGGTGTCAGTGATTGGTGTCGGTGATTAAGTGTCAATAATTAGTGTCGATGATTAATGTCAGTGATTATTGTCGGTGATTAGTTTTGGTGATTAGTGTCAGTGATTAGTGCCAGTGATTAGTGTCAATGATTAATGTCAGTGATAATTGTCGGTGATACATTTTGGTGAATAGTATCAGTGATTAGTACCAGTGATTAGTGTCGATGATTGGTGTCCGGTGATTGGTGTCAGTGATTTAGTGTCTATAGTTAGTGTCAATGATTAATGTCAGTGATTATTGTCGTTGATTAGTGTTGGTGATTAGTGCCAGTAATTAGTGTCCGTGATTGGTGTCAGTGATTGGTGTTAGTGATTAGTGTCTATAATTAGTATCGATGACTAATGTCAGTGATTATTGTCGGTGATTAGTGTCAGTGATTAGTGTCAGTGATTAGTGCCAGTGATTGATGTCAGTAATCAGTATCCATTATTAGTTTTTGTGATTAGAGTCAGTGATAATTGTCGGTGATTAGTGCCGGTTATTAGCGCCGGTGATTAGTGTTGGTTATTATTCAGTGATTATTGTCGTTGACTAGTCTCAGTGATTAGCATTAGTAGTCAGTGTCATTGCTTAGTGTCAGTGATTAATGTCGGTGATTGGTGTCAATGATTGGTGTCAGTGATTAGTGTCAATGATTAATGTCAGTGATTATTGTCGGTGATTAGTGTCAGTGATTAGTGTCGATGATTAATGTCAGTGATTAGTGTCGGTGATTAGTTTTGGTGATTAGTGTCAGTGATTAGTGCCAGTGATTAGTGTTGATGATTAATGTCAGTGATTAGTGTCAGTGATTAAGTGTCTATAGTTAGTGCCAATGATTAATGTCAGTGATTATTGTGAGTGATTAATGTTGGTGATTAGTGTCGATGATTAATGTCAGTGATTATTGTCGGTGATTAGTTCTGGTGATTAGTGTCAGTGATTAGTCCCAGTGATTAGTGTCGATGATTAATGGCAGTGATAATTGTCGGTGATTAATTTTGGTGATTAGTGTCAGTGATTATTACCAGTGATTAAGTGTCTATAGTTAGTGTCAATGATTAATGTCAGTGATTATTGTCGGTGGTTAGTGTTGGTGATTAGTGTTGGTGATTAGTGGCGGTGACTGGTGTCAGTGATTGGTGTCAGGGATTAATGTCAGTGGTTATTGTCGGTGATTAGTGTTGTTGATTAGTGTTGTTGATTAGTGACGGTGACTGGTGTCAGTGATAAGTATCTATAATTACTGTCGATTATTAATGTCAGTGATTAGTGTCAGTGATTAGTGCTGGTGATTATTGTCAGTGACGGGTGTCAGTGATTGGAGTCAGTGATTAGTGTCAATGATTAACGTCAGTGATTAGTGTCAGTGATTAGTGTCTGTGATTGGTGTCATTAATTGGTGTCAGTGATTAGTGTCTATAATTAGTGTCGATGATTAAGGTCAGTGATTATTGTCGGTGATTAGTTTTGGTGATTAGTGTCAGTGATTGGTGCCAGTGATTATTGTCAGTGATTAGTGCCGGTGATTATTGTCGGTGACTGGTGTCAGTGATTATTGTTGGTATTTAGTTTCGGTGATTAGTGTCAGTGATTAGTGCCAGTGATTAGTGTCGATGATTGGCGTCAGTGATTGGTGTCAATAATTAAGTGTCTATAGTTAGTGTCAATGATTAATGTCAGTGATTATTGTCGATGATTAATGTTGGTGATTAGTGTCCGTGATTAGTGACGGTGACTGGTGTCAGTGATTAGTATCAATAATCAGTGTCGATAATTAATGTCAGTGATTATTGTCGGTGATTAGTGTCAGTGATTAATGCCGTTGATTATTGTCAGTGATTGGAGTCAGTAATTATTTTTGGTGATTAGTTTTGTTGATTAGTGTCAGTGATTAGTGCCAGTGATTAGTGTGGATGATTAATGTCAGTGATTATTGTTGGTGATTAGTTTGGGTGATTAGGATCAGTGATTAGTGCCAGTGATTAGTGTTGATGAATGGTGTCAGTGATTGGTGTTAGTGATTGAGTGTCATTAATTAGTGTCAATGGTTAATATCAGTGATTATTATCGGTGATTAGTTTTGGTGATTAGTGTCAGTGATTGCTGCCAGTGATTAGTGTCAGTGATTAATGTCTGTGATTATTGTCGGTGATTAGTTTTGGTGATTAATGTCAGTGATTAGTACCAGTGATTAGTGTGGATGACTGGTGTCAGTGATTGGAGTCACTGATTAAGTGTCAATAGTTAGTGTCCATAATTAATGTCAGTGATTATTGTCGGTGATTAGTTTTGGTGATTAGTGTCAGTGATTAGTGCCAGTGATTAGTGTCGATGATTGGTGTCAGTGATTGGTGTCACTAATTAAGTGTCTATAGTTAGTGTCAATCATTGATGTCAGCGCTTATTGTCGGTGATTAGTAGCAGTGATTAGTGTCGATGATTAATGTCAGTGATTATTGTCGGTGATTAGTTTTGGTGATTAGTGTCAGTGATTAGTGCCAGTGATCTGTGTCGGTGATTAGTGTCCGTGATTAGTGACGGTGATTATTGTCAGTGTCTGGTGTCAGTGATTATTGTTGGTAATTAATTTTGGTGATTAATATCAGTGATTAGTGCCAGTGATTAGTGTCGATGATTGGTGTCAGTGATTGGTGTCACTAATTAAGTGTCTATAGTTAGTGTCGATGATTAATGTCAGTGATTATTGTCGGTGATTAGTTTTGGTGATTAGTGTCACTGATTGGTGCCAGTGATTATTGTCGGTGATTAGTGTCAGTGATTATTGCCGGTGATTATTGTCAGTGACTGGTGTCAGTGATTATTGTTGGTAATTAGTTTTGGTGATTAGTGTCAGTGATTAGTGCCAGTGATTCGTGTCCATGATTGGTGTCAGTGATTGGTGTCAACGATTAATGTCAGTGATTATTGTCGGTGATTAGTTTTGGTGATTAGTGTCAGTGATTAGTGCCAGTGATTAGTGTCGAAGATTGGTGTCAGTGATTGGTGTCAATAATTAAGTGTCTATAGTTAGTGTCAATGATTAATGTCAGCGATTATTGTCATTGATTAGTGTTGTTTATTAGTGTTGGTGATTAGTGACGCTGATTAATGTCAGTGATTTGTGTCAGTGATTCGTGTCGGTGATTAGTGACGGTGACAGGTGTCAGTGATTGGTGTCATTGATTGGTGTCAGTGATTAGTGTCTATAATTAGTTTCGATTATTAATGTCAGTGATTATTGTCGGTGATTAGTGTTGTTGATTAGTGTTGGTGATTAGTGACAGTGACTGGTGTCAGTGATTAGTGTCTATAATTAGTGTCGATAATTAAGATCAGTGATTATTGTCAGTGATAAGTGTCAGTGATTGGCGCTGGTGATTAGTGTCAGTGACTGGTGTCAGTGATTGGAGTCAGTGATTAGTGTCAATTATTAGTGTTGATAATTGGTGTCAGTGATTAGTGCCAGTGATTAGTGTCGGTGATGGGTGTAAGTGATTGGTGCCAGTGATTAAGTGTCAATAATTAGTGTCGATGATTAATGTCAGTGATTATTGTAGGTAATTAGTTTTGGTGATTAGTGTCAGTGATTAGTGCCAGTGATTAGTGTCGATGATTAATGTCAGTGATAATTGTCGGTGATAAGTTTTGGTGATTAGTGTCGGTGATTAGTGTCAGTGATTATTGTCGGTGATTAGTGTTGGTGATTAGTGTCTGTGATTAGTGACGGTGACTGGTGTCAGTGATTGGTGTCAGTGATTAGTATCTATAATTAGTGTCGAAGATTAATGTCAGTGATTATTGTCGGTGATTAGTTTTGGTGATTATTGTCAGTGATTGATGCCAGTGATTATTGTCGGTGATTAGTGTCAGTGATTAGTGCCGGTGATTATTGTCGGTGTCTGGTGTCAGTGATTATTGTTGGTGATTAGAGTCAGTGATTAGTGCCAATGATTAGTGTCGATGATTAATGTCAGTGATTATTGTCGGTGATTAGTTTTGGTGATTAGTGTCAGTGATTGGTGCCAGTGATTAGTGTTAATGATTGGTGTCAGTGATTGGTGTCACTAATTAAGTGTCTATAGTTAGTGTCAATCATTGATGTCAGCGCTTATTGTCGGTGATTAGTAGCAGTGATTAGTGTCGATGATTAATGTCAGTGATTATTGTCAGTGATTAGTTTTGGTGATTAGTGTCAGTGATTAGTGCCAGTGATCTGTGTCGGTGATTAGTGTCCGTGATTAGTGACGGTGATTATTGTCAGTGTCTGGTGTCAGTGATTATTGTTGGTAATTAATTTTGGTGATTAATATCAGTGATTAGTGCCAGTGATTAGTGTCGATGATTGGTGTCAGTGATTGGTGTCACTAATTAAGTGTCTATAGTTAGTGTCGATGATTAATGTCAGTGATTATTGTCGGTGATTAGTTTTGGTGATTAGTGTCACTGATTGGTGCCAGTGATTATTGTCGGTGATTAGTGTCAGTGATTATTGCCGGTGATTATTGTCAGTGACTGGTGTCAGTGATTATTGTTGGTAATTAGTTTTGGTGATTAGTGTCAGTGATTAGTGCCAGTGATTCGTGTCCATGATTGGTGTCAGTGATTGGTGTCAACGATTAATGTCAGTGATTATTGTCGGTGATTAGTTTTGGTGATTAGTGTCAGTGATTAGTGCCAGTGATTAGTGTCGAAGATTGGTGTCAGTGATTGGTGTCAATAATTAAGTGTCTATAGTTAGTGTCAATGATTAATGTCAGCGATTATTGTCATTGATTAGTGTTGTTTATTAGTGTTGGTGATTAGTGACGCTGATTAATGTCAGTGATTTGTGTCAGTGATTCGTGTCGGTGATTAGTGACGGTGACAGGTGTCAGTGATTGGTGTCATTGATTGGTGTCAGTGATTAGTGTCTATAATTAGTTTCGATTATTAATGTCAGTGATTATTGTCGGTGATTAGTGTTGTTGATTAGTGTTGGTGATTAGTGACAGTGACTGGTGTCAGTGATTAATGTCTATAATTAGTGTCGATAATTAAGATCAGTGATTATTGTCAGTGATAAGTGTCAGTGATTGGCGCTGGTGATTAGTGTCAGTGACTGGTGTCAGTGATTGGAGTCAGTGATTAGTGTCAATTATTAGTGTTGAGAATTGGTGTCAGTGATTAGTGCCAGTGATTAGTGTCGGTGATGGGTGTAAGTGATTGGTGCCAGTGATTAAGTGTCAATAATTAGTGTCGATGATTAATGTCAGTGATTATTGTAGGTAATTAGTTTTGGTGATTAGTGTCAGTGATTAGTGCCAGTGATTAGTGTCGATGATTAATGTCAGTGATAATTGTCGGTGATAAGTTTTGGTGATTAGTGTCGGTGATTAGTGTCAGTGATTATTGTCGGTGATTAGTGTTGGTGATTAGTGTCTGTGATTAGTGACGGTGACTGGTGTCAGTGATTGGTGTCAGTGATTAGTATCTATAATTAGTGTCGAAGATTAATGTCAGTGATTATTGTCGGTGATTAGTTTTGGTGATTATTGTCAGTGATTGATGCCAGTGATTATTGTCGGTGATTAGTGTCAGTGATTAGTGCCGGTGATTATTGTCGGTGTCTGGTGTCAGTGATTATTGTTGGTGATTAGAGTCAGTGATTAGTGCCAATGATTAGTGTCGATGATTAATGTCAGTGATTATTGTCGGTGATTAGTTTTGGTGATTAGTGTCAGTGATTGGTGCCAGTGATTAGTGTTAATGATTGGTGTCACTGATTGGTGTCACTGATTAAGTGTCTATAGTTAGTGTCAATGATTAACGTCAATGATTAACGTCGGTGATTAGCGTCAGTGATTAGTGCCGGTGATTGGTGTCAGTGATTGGTGTCTGTGATTAGTGTCTATAATTAGTGTCGATGATTAAGGTTAGTGATTATTGTCGGTGATTAGTGTCAGTGATTAGTATCAGTGCTCGTGTGACTGATTAGTGTGAGTGATTAGTGTCGGTAATTTGTTTCATTCTTCAGTGTTGGTAATTAGTGCCTGTGACTGGCGTCTGTGATTAGTGTCGATGATTAGTGTCAGCTATTGATGTCGGTGATCAGTATTCGTTATTAGTTTCGGTGATTAGTGTCAGTGATATTTGTCGGTGATTAGTGCCGGTTATTAGCACCGGTGATTAGTGTTGATTATTAGTCAGTGATTATTGTTGTTGACTATTCTCAGTGATTAGCATTTGTAGTTAGCGTCGTTCTTTAGTGTCAGTGATTAATGTCGGTGATTGGCGTCAATGATTAACGTCAGTGATTATTGTCGGTGATTAGTGTTGATGATTAGTGTCAGTGATTAGTGTCAGTGATTGGTGTCAGTGATTGGTGTCAGTGATTAGTGTCTATAATTAGTGTCGATGATTAAGGTCAGTGATTATTGTCGGTGATTAGTTTTGGTGATTAGTGACAGTGATTGGTGCCAGTGATTATTGTCGGTATTAGTGTCAGTGATTAGTGCTGGTGATTGGTGTCAGTGATTGGTGTCTGTGATTAGTGTCTATAATTAGTGTCGATGATTAAGGTTAGTGATTATTGTCGGTGATTAGTGTCAGTGATTAGTATCAGTGCTCGTGTGAGTGATTAGTGTGAGTGATTAGTGTCGGTAATTTGTTTCGTTCTTCAGTGTTGGTAATTGGTGCCTGTGACTGGCGTCTGTGACTAGTGTCGATGATTAGTGTCAGCTTTTGATCTCGGTGATCAGTATCCGTTATTAGTTTCGTTGATTAGTGTCAGTGATAATTGTCGGTGATTAGTGTCAGTGATTAGTGCCGGTGATTAGTGCCAGTGATTAGTGTCGATGATTGGTGTCAGTGATTGGTGTCAATAATTAAGATTCTATAGTTAGTGTCAATGATTAATGTCAGTGATTATTGTCGGTGATTAATGTTGGTGATTAGTGTCGATGATTAATGTCAGTGATTAGTGTTGGTGATTAGTGTCAGTGATTGGTGTCAGTGATTGGTGTCAGTGATTAGTGTCAATAATTAGTGTCGAAGATTAATGTCAGTGATTATTGTCGGTGATTAGTTTTGGTGATTAGTGTCAGTGATTGATGCCAGTGATTATTGTCGGTGATTAGTGCCAGTGATTGGTGCTGGTGATTATTGTCGGTGACTGGTGTCAGTGATTATTGTTGGTGATTAGTGTCAGTGATTAGTGCCAATGATTAGTGTCGATGATTAATGTCAGTGATAATTGTCGGTGATAAGTTTTGGTGATTAGTGTCGGTGATTAGTGTCAGTTTTTATTGTCGGTGATTAGTGTTGGTGATTAGTGTCGGTGACTGGTGTCAGTGATTGCTGTCAGTGATTAGTATCTATAATTAGTGTCGAAGATTAATGTCAGTGATTATTGTCGGTGATTAGTTTTGGTGATTAGTGTCAGTGATTGATGCCAGTGATTATTGTCGGTGATTAGTGCCAGTGATTGGTGCTGGTGATTATTGTCGGTGACTGGTGTCAGTGATTATTGTTGGTGATTAGTGTCAGTGATTAGTGCCAGTGATTAGTGTCAATGATTGGTGTCCCTGATTGGTGTCACTGATTAAGCGTCTATAGTTAGTGTCAATGATTAACTTCAATCATTATTGTCGGTGATTAGTGTCAGTGATTAGTATCAGTGCTAGTGTGAGTGACAAGTGTGAGTGATTAGTGTCGGTAATTTGTTTCATTCTACACTGTTGGTAATTAGTGCCTGTGACTGGCGTCTGTGATTAGTGTCGATGATTAGTGTCAGCTATTGATGTCGGTGATCAGTATCCGTTATTAGTTTCGGTGATTAGTGTCAGTGATAATTGTCGGTGATTAGTGCCGGTTATTAGCGCCGCTGATTAGTGTTGGTTATTAGTCAGTGATTATTGTTGTTGACTATTCTCAGTGATTAGCATTTGTAGTTAGAGTCGTTCTTTAGTGTCAGTGATTAATGTCGGTGATTGGTGTCAATGATTAACGTCAGTGATCATTGTCGGTGATTAGTGTTGGTGATTATTGTCAGTGATTAGTGTCAGTGATTCGTGCCCGTGATGAGTGTCGATGATTGGTATCAGTGATTGGTGTCAGTGATTAAGTGTCAATAATTAGTGTCAATGATTAATGTCAGTGATTGTTGTCAGTGACTGGTGTCAGTGATTGGTGTCAGTGATTAGTATCAGTGATTAGTGTCGATGATTGGTGTCAGTGATTGGTGTCAGTGATTAGGACCAGTGATTAGTGTCGGTGATTAGTGTCAGTGATTGGTGTCAGTGATTAAGTGTCAATAATTAGTGTTAATGATTAAAGTCAGTGATTTTTGTCGGTAATTATTTTTGGTGATTAGTGTCAGTGATTAGTGCCAGTGATTAGTGTTAATGATTAATGTTAATGATTATTGTCGGTGATTATTTTTGGTGATTAGTGTCAGTGATTAGTGCCAGTGATTAGTGTCGGTGATTGGTGTCATTGATTGATGTCACTGATTAAGTGTCTATAGTTAGTGTCAATGATTAATGTTAATGATTATTGTCGGTGATTAGTGTCAGTGATTAGTATCAGTGATAGTATGAGTGATCAGTGTACGTGATTAGTGTTGGTAAATTGTTTCGGTGTTCAGTGTTGGTAATTAGTGCCCGTGATTGGTGTCTGTGATTACTGTCGATGATTGTTGTCAATGATTAGTGTCAGCTTTTGATGTCAGTGATCACTATCCGTTATTAGTTTCGGTGATTGGTGTCATTGTTTAGTGTCTTTAAGTAGTGTCAATGATTAATGTCAGTGATTATTCTCGGTGATTAGTGTTGGTGATTAGTGCCAGTGATTAATGTCAGTGATTATTGTCGGTGATTAGTGTTGGTGATTAGTGTCATTGATTAATTTTGATGATTAGCATCATTGATTAGTCTCGGTGATTAGTGTCAGTGATTAGTGACGTTAACAGGTGTCAGCGGTTGGTGTCAGTGATTAGTGTCTATAATTAGTGTCAATGATTAAGGTCAGTGATTATTGTCGGTGATTAGTGTCAGTGATTAGTGCCGGTGATTATTGTCGGTGACTGATGTCAGTGATTGGTGTCAGTGATTAGTGTCTATAATTAGTGTCGGTGATTAAGGTCAGTGATTATTGTCAGTGATTAGTGTCAGCGATTAGTGTCTATAATTAGTGTCGATGATTAAGGTCAGTGATTGGTGTCAGTGATTAGTGTCTATAATTAGTGTCGATGATTAAGGTCAGTGATTATTGTCAGTGATTAGTGTCAGTGATTAGTGCTGGTGATTATTGTCGGTGACTGGTGTCAGTGATTGGTGTCAGTGATTAGTGTCAATGATTAATGTCAGTGATTATTGTCGGTGATTAATTTTGGTGGTTAGTGTCAGTGATTCGTGTTGATTATTAATGTCAGTGATTATTGTCTGTGATTAGTTTTGGTGATTAGTGTCAGTGATTCGTGCCCATGGTTAGTGTAGATGATTGGTATCAGTGATTGGTGTCAGTGATTATTGTCTGTGATTAGTGTTGGTGATTAGTGCCAGTGATTAATGTCAGAGATTATGGTCAGTGATTAGTGCCCTTGATTATTCTCGATGACTGGTGTCAGTGATTGGTGTCAGTGATTAGTGTCTATAATTAGTGTCGATGATTAAGGTCAGTGATTATTGTCAGTGATTAGTGTCAGTGATTAGTGCCGGTGATTATTGTTGGTGACTGGTGTCAGTGATTGGTGTCAGAGATTATTGTTGGTGATTAGTTTTGGTGATTAGTGTCAGTGATTAGTGTCGATGATTAATGTCCGATGATTAATGTCAGTGATTATTGTCGGTGATTAATTTTGGTGATTAGTGTCAGTGATTAGTACCAGTGATTAGTGTTGATGCTTAATGTCAGTGATTATTGTCGGTGATTAGTTATTGTGATTAGTGTCGATGATTGGTGTCAGTGATTGGTGTCAGTGATTAATATCAGTGATTAGTGTCGATGATTGGTGTCAGTGATTGGTGTCAGTGATTAGGACCAGTGATTAGTGTCGGTGATTAGTGTCAATGATTGTTGTCAGTGATTAAGTGTCAATAATTAGTGTTAATGATTAAAGTCAGTGATTATTGTCGGTGATTAGTTTTGGTGATTAGTGTCAGTGATTAGTGCCAGTGATTAGTGTCAATGATTAATGTCAGTGATTATTGTCGGTGATTAGTGTCAGTGATTAGTATCAGTGATAGTATGAGTGATTAGTGTGAGTGATTAGTGTCGGTAATTTGTTTTGGTTTTCAGTGTTGGTAATTAGTGCCCGTGATTGGTGTCTGTGATTACTGTCGATGATTATTGTCGATGATTATTGTTGGTTATTAATGTTGGTGATTGGTGTCAGTGATTAGTGCCGGTGATTAATGTCGTTGATTGGTGTCAGTGATTGCTGTCAGTGATTGGTGTCACTGATTAAGTGACTATAGTTAGTGTCAATGATTAATGTCAATGATTATTGTCGGTGATTAGTGTCAGTGATTAGTATCAGTGATAGTATGAGTGATTAGTGTGAGTGATTAGTGTCGGTAATTTGTTTCGGTTTTCAGTGTTGGTAATTAGTGCCCGTGATTGGTGTCTGTGATTACTGTCGATGATTATTGTCAATGGTTATTGTCGATTATTAATGTTGGTGATTAGTGTCAGTGACTAGTGCCGGTGATTAGTGTCGTTGATTGGTGTCAGTGATTGGTGTCAGTGATTAGTTTCGGCGATTGGTGTGAATGATTAATTTCAGTGATTATTGTTGGTGATTAGTATCAGTGATTGGTGTCAGTGATTAGTGTCAGTGATTAGTGCCGTTAATTAGTGTCGGTGATTAGTGTCAGTGAATGTTGTCAGTGATTAGTGTCTTTAATTAGTGTCAGTGATTAATGTCAGTGATAATTGTTGGTGATTAGTGTTGCTGATTAGTATTGGTGATTAGCGTAAGTGATTATTGTGAATGATTAATGTTGGTGATTATTGTTGATTCGTGTCAGTGATTAATGTCGGTAGTTAGTGAAGGCTATTAGCGTCAGTGATTAGTCTCAGTGATTAGTGTAGGTGATTGGTGTTGATGATTACTGTCAGTGCTTATAGGGTCCATGATTAGTCTGGATGAATAATGTTGGTGATTAGTGTCGGTGATTAGTGTCAGTGATTAGTATCTATGATTAACGTTAATATTTTGTGTCAGTTATTGATGTCGGTGATCAGTATCAATTATTAGTTTTGGTGATTAGTGTCAGTAATAATTGCCAGTGATTAGTGCCGGTTATTAGTGTTGGTTATTAATGTCAGTGATTATTGTTGTTGACTAGTCTCAGTGATAAGTATCAGTAGTGTCATTCCTTAGTGTCGTTGATTAGGGTGATTGATTAGTGTCGATGATTACTGTTGCTGATTAGTATCGCAGATTAATGTTGCTGATTAATGTTGACGATTATTGTCGTTGATTAGTGTCGGTGATTAGTGTCGATGATTCGTGTTGCTGATTAATGTCGCTGATTAGTGTAAGTGATTAGTGTCGACGATTATTGTCGTTGATTAGTGTCGATGATTAGTGTAGCTGATTAGTGTTGTTGATTCGTGTCGATGATTAATGTCAGGTTTTAGCATCAGCGATTAGTATCATTGATTAGTTTCGGTGATTAATGTCAGCTTTTAGTTTCAGTGATTAATTTTGGTAATTAGGGTCGGAAGTTAATGTCAGTGATTAATTTTGGTGCTTAGTGACATTGATTAGTGTCGGTGATTAGTGTCAGTAATTAGTGTCGGTGATTAGTGTAATTGATTAGTGTCCATGATTAGTGCGAGTGATTAGTGTCGGTGGTTAATGTTGGTGATTAGTGTCAGTGATTAGCGCCAGTGATTAGTGTTGGTGATTATTGTTGGTGATTAGTGTAATTGATTAGTGTCCATGATTAGTGCGAGTGATTAGTGTCGGTGATTAATTTTGGTGATTTGTGTCAGTGATTACTGTTGGTGGTTAGTGTCGGTGATTAGAGTTGGTGGTTAGTGTCGGTGATTAGCATTGGTGAAGAGTGTCGGTGATTAGTATCAATGGTTAGTGTCGCTGACCTGTGTCAGTGGGCAGGATTGTTATTTCTGTGGGCACCCGCGATCTGTGGGCCTGACAGCGGCCAGGGAACTGACCCCCAACGGTGATTGCTTTCACACTAGCTGGCCAATTAACATCCAGGCAGCATGAAAAGTGCGCTGGAATGCTCAGTGCTGCAGGGGTGGTGGTAAGAGGAGGGTGAGCGCTGAAATCAGCACTGGCATAGAGGAGCGCAGGATGAAATTCAGAGAACTGCCTCAGGGAGCTGAAGAATATAAATGCAAAAAATAAAGATTTTATGAGCTGGGAAAAAATGTCCATGCATCAGAATCAGTCACCGGAACAAATAGATGATGAAAGTTCTGTCCAAATATTTGTATTTTTAAAAATTAATATCAGAAACCGCCCGTGGATGAGGATTCCTGAAAAACACAAAGGCTGCCTGGCAGATTGGCCGCCCAACAACCGTAACGAGCAGCGAAAAATCTCAGTTAATTACTACTTTAATGTCCTTAATCAGCCTCTTAACTGTCAGTGGTCGCGCTTCCA
This sequence comes from Carcharodon carcharias, assembly GCF_017639515.1. Taxonomy (NCBI): domain Eukaryota; kingdom Metazoa; phylum Chordata; class Chondrichthyes; order Lamniformes; family Lamnidae; genus Carcharodon; species Carcharodon carcharias. The sequence continues at coordinate 60,045,428 of NC_054479.1, forward strand.
ACTCTTAGGCTCACCCACTGACTGAAATATCCTGTAAGTGTGTGATGACATCTTGACACTCCCCCGCTGTCCTCACACGCTATTTCATGTTCGGGCACATGCCTGCACACCGCGCAAAACATTCTGCCCAGTGATTAGTGTCGGTGATTAATTTCAGTGATTAGCATTGGTAATTAGTGTCAGTTATTAGTTTCGGTGATTAATTTTGGTGATTAGTGTCAGTGATTATTGACATTAATTAGTGTCAGTGATTAGTGTCATTAATTAGTGTCAGTGATTACTGTCAGTGATTAGTGTCGATGATTAGTGTAGAAGATTAGCATCTGTGATTAGTGTCGATGATTAATTTTGGTGATTAGTGTCAGTGATTAGTGTTAGTGATTAACTTTGGTGATTAGTGTCATTGATTAGTGTCTGTGATTAGTGTCGGTGATTAGTGTAAGTGATTGGTGTCAGTGATTAGTGTCATTAATTAGTGTCGGTGATTAATGTCAGTGATTAGTGTCATTAATTAGTGTCGGTGATTAGTGTCAGTGATTAGTGTCATTAATTAGTGTGGGTGATTAGTGTCATTAATTAGTGTCGGTGATTAGTGTCAGTGATTAGTGTCATTAATTAGTGTGGGTGATTAGTGTCATTAATTAGTGTCGGTGATTAGTGTCAGTGATTAGTGTCATTAATTAGTGTGGGTGATTAGTGTCATTAATTAGTGTCAGTGATTAATGTCAGTGATTAGTGTCATTAATTAGTGTCGGTGATTAGTGTCAGTGATTAGTGTCATTAATTAGTGTGGGTGATTAGTGTCATTAATTAGTGTCAGTGATTAATGTCAGTGATTAGTGTCATTAATTAGTGTCAGTGATTAGTGTCAGTGATTAGTGTCATTATTTAGTGTGGGTGATTAGTGTCATTAATTAGTGTCAGTGATTAATGTCAGTGATTAGTGTCATTAATTAGTGTTGGTGATTAGTGTCAGTGATTAGTGTCGGTGATTAGTGTCAGTGATTGGTGTCAGTGATTAGTGTCGGTGATTAGTGTCAGTGATTGGTGTCAGTGATTAGTGTCAGTGATTAGTGTCGGTGATTAGTGTCATTAATTAGTGTCAGTGATTAGTGTCGGTGATTAATTTTGGTGATTAGCGTAATTGATTAGTGTCAGTGATTAGTGTCGGTGATTAGTGTCGGTGATTAATTTTGGTGATTAGTATCATTGATTAGTGTCATTGATTAGTGTTGCTGATTAGTGTCGGTGATTAGTGTCAGTGATTAGTGTTGGTGATTAGTGTCATTGATTAATTTTGGTGATTAGCATCATTGATTAGTGTCAGTGATTAGTGTCATTGATTAGTGTCTGTGATTAGTGACGGTAACTGGTGTCATCGATTGGTGTCAGTGATTAGTGTCTATAATTAGTGTCGATGATTAAGGTCAGTGATTATTGTCGGTGATTAGTGTCAGTGATTAGTGCCGGTGATTACTGTCGGTGACTGGTATTAGTGATTGGTGTCAGTGATTAAGTGTCTATAATTATTGCCAATGATTAAGGTCAGTGGTTGGTGTCGGGGTTAATGTCGGTGATTAGTGTCAGTGATTACTGCTGGTGATTAGTTTCAGTGACTGGTGTCAGTGATTGGTGTCAGAAATTATTGTTGGTGATTAGTTTTGGTGATTAGTGTCAGTGATTAATGTCGATGATTAATGTCAGTGATTATTGTCGGTGATTAGTGTTGATGATTGGTGTCACTGATTTGTGTCAGTGATTAGGACCAGTGATTAGTGTCAGTGATTGGTGTCAGTGATAAAGTGTCAATAATTAGTGTTAATGATTAAACTCGGTGATTAGTGTTGGTTATTAGTGTCAGTGATTAGTGCCAGTGATTAGTGTCGTTGATTAATGTCAGATCTTATTGTTGGTGATTAGTTTTGGTGATTAGTGCCAGTGATTAGTGTCGATGATTGGTGTCAGTGAATGGTGTCCCTGATTAAGTGTCTATAGTTGGTGTCAATGATTAATGTTAATGATTATTGTCTGTGATTAGTGTCAGTGATTAGTATCAGTGATAGTGTGAGTGATTAGTGTAAGTGATTAGTGTCGGTAATTTGTTTCGGTCTTCAGTGTTGGTAATTAGTGCCCGTGATTAGTGTCTATAATTAGTGTCGATGATTAAGGTCAGTGATTAGTGACAGTGATTAGTGTCGCTGTTTAGTGTCGGTTATTAATTTTGGTGATTAGTGTCATTGATTAGTATCGGTGATTAGTGTCAGTGATTAGTGTCGGTGATTAGTGTCAGTGATTAGTGTCAGTGATTAGTATCGGTGATTAGTGTTGGGGATTAAATTTGGTGATTAGTGTCGGTGATTAGTGTCATTGATTAGTGTCAGTGGTTAGTGTTGGTGATTAGTGTCAGTGATTAGTGCCGGTGATTAGTGTCGGTGACTGGTGTCAGTGATTGGTGTCAGAAATTATTGTTGGTGATTAGTTTTGGTGATGAGTGTCAGTGATTAGTGTCGAAGATTAATGTCAGTGATTATTGTCGGTGATTAGTGTTGATGATTGGTGTCACTGATTTGTGTCAGTGATTAGGAACAGTAATTATTGTCAGTGATTGGTGTCAGTGATTGCTGTCAGTGATTAAGTGTCAATAATTAGTGTTAATGATTAAAGTCAGTGATTATTGTCGGTGATTAGTTTTGGTGATTAGTGTCAGTGATTAGTGCCAGTGATTAGTGTCGATGATTAATGTCAGTGATTATTGTCGGTGATTAGTTTTGGTGATTAGTGTCAGTGATTAGTGCCAGTGATTAGTGTCGATGATTGGTGTCAGTCAATGGTGTCACTGATTAAGTTTCCATAGTTAGTGTCAATGATTAATGTTAATGATTATTGTCGTTGATTAGTGTCAGTGATTAGTATCAGTGATAGTGTGAGTGATTAGTGTAAGTGATTAGTGTCGGTAATTTGTTTCGGTCTTCGGAGTTGGTAATTAGTGCCCGTGATTAGTGTCTATAATTAGTGTCGATGATTAAGGTCAGTGATTATTGTTGGTGATTAGTGTCAGTGATTAGTGTCGCTGATTAGTGTCGGTTATTAATTTTGGTGATTTGTGTCATTTTTTAGTGTCAGTGATTGGTGTCAGTGATTAGTATCGGTGATTAGTGTTGGGGATTAAATTTGGTGATTAGTGTCGGTGATTAGTGTCATTGATTAGTGTCAGTGGTTAGTGTTGGTGATCAGTGTCAGTGATTAGTGTCAGTGATTAGTGTCGGTGATTTATTTTGGTGATTAGCGTCATTAATTAGTGTCAGTGATTAGTGTCAGTGATTAGTGTCGGTGATTAGTATCGCTGATTAGAGTTGGTTATTAATTTTGGTGATTAGCGTCATTAATTAGTGTCAGTGATTAGTGTCAGTGATTAGTGCCAGTGATTAGTGTTGGTGATTAGTATCGCTGATTAGTGTTGGTTATTAATTTTGGTGATCAGTGTCATTGATTAGTGTCAGTGATTAGTGTCAGTGATTAGTGTCGGCGATTAGTGTCAGTGCTTAGCATCGGTGATTAGTGTCGGCGATTAAATTTGGTGATTAGTGTCTGTGATTAGTGTCATTGATTAGTGTCAGTGGTTAGTTTCGGTGTTCAGTGTCAGTGATTAGTGTCGGTGATTAGTGTCAGTGATTAGTGTCGGTGATTAGTGTCGTTGATTAGTGTCATTGGTTAGTGTCGGTGATTAGTGTCAGTGAATAGTGTCAGTTATTAGTGTCAGTGATTAATGTCAGTGATTAGTGTCGCTGATTAGTGTTGGTGATTAGTGTTGGTGATTAGTGTTGGTGATTAGCGTCCCCTTTGTGTCACGGGAGGGGTCTCCCCCTGTTTCGGGAAGCTGACCCCACCTCAGCATCCTGAGTCCAGGGCACAGAGTCCTGAGTAATCCCAATGTGATTGGAAAGTTGGAGATGTTGGGTGTTCAAGTTAGCGAGAATGAGTTAAGCTTGTGGAAGTGCTGCAGTGAGGCGAAATCGAATGACTCATACCGGGGTAACAGGAGTAGGCTTTCTGAGCCTGGAGTTAAAGAGAGTGAAATTATTCTTTACAAGATGAAGAACATTTTCCCTGCTGACTGGGAGAGTAAGTGTGGACGCCAAGGGAACTGGATCTCCATCTGTTTGAGTGGAGATTGATGCCAGTGTCACAGGAGGGAGGTTACAACTTTTGAAAACACACCGCCACTTTTTCCTAAAGCTATTACTTTTATTTTGTTTTACTTCATTTTATTTTTATTTTACTTTTTCCGAAGCAATTTACTTTTATTTTATTTTACTTTTTCCTGAAGCTATTTTACTTTTGCACATTTACAGTGTCCAGATTTCACCCACAGGAGAAGATCATTATCAAGCAGCAGGATTCTAAACTTTGATTAATCGCTCCTTGAATCACCTCATTTGTATTCAGCCATGATTCAGTTGACAGCTGTCTCACCTTTGAGAAGCAAAGGTGTGGGTTTAATTCCCACTCGCTCTTCTGCATCAAATCTAGACCAGGTCTGTGGCTGTGGTGCATGATTACAGATCCTGCCTGCAATAAACCAGCATTGTTTGGGAGCAACCATCGAGTCTCAATTTGAAGTAAAAAATTCCCCTGGCATTATTTCAAAGAACTTCTTCCTGCTGTCCTGGCCAATTTTTATCCCTCAGTTGACATCACATACAACCAGATAATCTAGGCAGGGATTTTCCGGCCCTGTTGTGGTGGGACCCGCCGTGGGAGTTTCGGTAGCCTAACCAAAAGTCCATCAACTTGCAGCGGGAACAGATGACCCTGGCGGTGGGCGGCGCCAAAAAATCCTGCCGTAGCCTCTGTTTCTGGGAGCTTGCTGTGCACCATTTGGCTGCCATGTTTCGTTCATTACAACAGTGACTACACATCAAGATGTATTCCTTTGGTTGGAAAGGGCTTTGGGGATATTTTGAGGTTGTGAAAGGTGCTATATAAATGTTAGCTTCTCCCTTCTTTTTTACAACTTTCCCTCCAGGTGGCTGAAGAATGTTTGTCCTCCTTTGGTTGAGTTGAGCGTGACGATCCACTAGAAACTGGCCGTGAGAAGAGAAAAATTGTCAAAGCCTCAATTATTATAATTTACACCAAAAATACAAATGTCTAACAAAATGTGTGAATGAACAGGTGGCTTACATGTTGTTGTCAGTATTGATAGAGAGACACACCTCCCTGATACACTGACACAACCTCATCACTCCTCATTTGATGCTTCTTCAAATACAAGGATATTATGCCCCATTTTTGCAGCTTCTTGCTGCATTATGCTCAGTTTTACTGGGTTATATTTATCTGGGTCTCCAGTGCATGTGCTCTATAGCCCCTGGTGTTGAATCACCTGGGTCTGTCCCCAGCTGTCAACCTGCCAGACATTCAGCTGTCAACTCCCAGGAGGAGCCACATGGGGGCGCTCTATGCATACATTCACTCCACCTGACTGGTGAATTTTTTGAACAAGCAGAGACAAATTGCTCTTCGATATTTTTATTCACTCTACACCAAAGGAAATGTTTTAATGAAATATTTCTATATGCAGAGGTCAGCCTTTGTTATATGAGTAACATTCACAGCTCTGAGGCAGACAGTACACAATCAGGAAATTAGACCTACAGTCCAGACTGAACTTTCAGTGAGGTACTGAGGGATAGCTGCACCATCAGAGGGTCAGTACTGAGGGGGAGCTGCACCGTCAGAGGGTCAGTACTGAGGGGGAGCTGCACCGTCAGAGGGTCAGTACTGAGGGATAGCTGCACCGTCAGAGGGTCAGTACTGAGGGGGAGCTGCACCGTCAGAGGGTCAGTACTGAGGGGGAGCTGCACTGTCAGAGGGTCAGTACTGAGGGAGAGCTGCACTGTCAGAGGGTCAGTACTGATGGAGAGCTGCACTATCAGAGGGTCAGTACTGAGGGGGAGCTGCAATGTCAGAGAGTCAGTACTGAGGGATAGCTGCACCATCAGAGGGTCAGTACTGAGGGGGAGCAGCACTGTCAGAGGGTCAGTACTGAGTGGGAGCTGTACTGTCAGAGGGTCAGTACTGAGGGATAGCTGCTCTGTCAGAGGGTCAGTACTGAGGGAGAGCTGCACTGTCAGAGGGTAAGTACTGAGGGAGAGCTGCTCTGTCAGAGGGTCAGTACTGAGGGGGAGCTGCACTTCAGAGGGTCAGTAATGAGGGAGAGCTGCACTGTCAGAGGGTCAGTAATGAGGGAGAGCTGCACTGTCAGAGGGTCAGTACTGAGGGAGAGCTGCACTGTCAGAGGGTCAGTAAAGAGGGAGCACCATGTTATTGGAGGGTTAGTGTGGGGGGGGTGCTACACTGTTGGAGGGTCAGTGGTGCGACCCTGCTTCACTGTCAGAGGGTCAGTACTGAGGGAGTGCTGCACTGTCTGAGCATCAGTACTGAGGGTGCGTTGACTGTCAGAGGAGCACAATGAGGGAGATCTACAATATTGGAGGGTCAATACTGAGGGATTGCTGCACTGTCAAAGGAGCAGAGTGAGGGAGCTCTACAATGTCAGAGGATCAGTACCGAGGGAGTGCTGCACTGTCCGATGTTCAGCACTGAGAGATTGCTGCAATGTCATATGGTCTCGACTGAGGGAGTGCTGCACTGTCAGAGGGTTAGTGCTAAGGGAGGGCTGCACTGTCAGAGGGACAGTACTGAGGGAGCACCGCACTGTCAGATGGTCAATATTGATGGAGGGCTGCAAGGTAGGAGGGTAATACTGAGGGAGTGCTGCTCTGTCGGATGGTCAGTGATGAGGTAGCTCTGCACTGTCAGAGGGGCAGTACTGAGGGAGAGCTGCAGCATCGGAGAGTCAGTGCTGAGGGAGTGCTGGGGGAGTTGTGCACTATTAGAGGGTAAGTACAGATGGAGTGCTGCACTGTCGAAGGAGCAATACTAAGGGAGTAGTGCACTGTCAGAGGAGCAGCATTGAGGGAGTGCAGTACTGCCACAGGATCAGTACTGAGGGTTTGCTGCACTGTCAGAGGGTCAGTACAGAGGGAGGGCTGCATTGTCAGAGGGTCAGTACAAAGGGAGGGCTGCAATGTCAGAGGGTCAGTACTGGGGGAGTTCTGCACTATAAAATAGTCAGTACTGAAAGAGTGCTTCTCTATAGATGAGCATTACTGAGGGAGCGCTTCACTGAACCAATGGAGTGCTGTATTGTCAGAGTACCCACAGTACTGACCCTCTGACAGTGCTGCAGTCCCTCGCTACTGACCCACTGACAGTGCAGTACTCCTTCATTACTCATCCTGATAGTGTAGCACTCCCTCATTATTGGCACTCTGACAGAGCAGCATTCCCTCAGAATTGACCCTCTGATAATGCAGCAATCCCTCGATGCTGATGCTCTGACATTGCAGTGCTCCTTTGGTATTGCTTTTCAGAGAGAAGTTCACTCCCTAAGTACTGGTCTTCTGACAATGTAGCTCTCCCTTAGTACTGAACCTCTGACAGTGCAGCACCCCCGTAGAACGGACACTCTTACAGTGCCGCACTCTCTCAATACTGCTGCTCTGACAGTGCAGCAGTCCCTCAATACTGACCCTCTGATTGTGCAGCTCTCTATCTGTACCGATGGTCTCACTGTGCAGCATTCCCTGAATAGTGCTCTTCTGGCAGTGCAGCATTCCCATAGTTCTGCTCCTCTGATTGTTGCAGTCCCTCAATTCTGCTCCTCTGATAGTGCAGCACTCCCTCAGGAGTGCTGCACTTCTGCAGGATCAGCCCTGAAGGAGTGCTGCACTGTCATAGAAGCAGAATTGAGGGAGTGCTGCATTGTAAGAGGAGCAGAATTGAGTGAATTGAGTCAATTCCAAGTGTTAGTATTGAGGGAGTGCAGCACTGTCCAAGGAGCAATACTGAGGGAGTGCTGCACTATCAGAGGATCAATTCTGAGGGAATGATGCTCTGTCAGAGTGGCAATAATAAGAGTGTTACACTATCAGAGGATGAGTAATGAGGGAGTGCTGCACCGTGAGTGGGTCAGTAGTGAGGGACTGCAGCACTGTCAGAGGTTTAGTACTGAGGAAATGCTGCACTGTCTAAGGAGAAATACTGAGGGCATGCTGCACAATCTGACGGTAACTACTGAGGGAGTGCTGCACTGTCAAATGGTCAGTATGAAGGAGTGCTGCACAGTCTGATGGTCAGTACTGAGAGAGTACAGCACTGTCAGAGGGTCGCTACAGAGGGAGTGCTGCTGTGTCAGAGAGTCAGTAACAAATGTGTGCTGCATGGTCAGAGGGTCAGTACTGAGAGAGTACAGCACTGTCAGAGGGTCAGTACTGAGGGAGTACTGCACTGTCAGAGTGTCGCTACAGAAGGAACCCTGTTCTGTCAGAGAGTCAGTAACAAATGTGTGCTGCATGGTCAGAGGGTCAATACTGAGGGAGTATAGCACTGTCAGAGGAGCAATAAGATGGGAGTGCAAAATTGTCAGAGGAGCAATACTGAGGGATTGCGGCACTGTCAGTCCTCAGGGAGTGCAGCACTGTCATGAGGAGCAATACTGAAGGCATGCTGCACTGTCAGAGGGTCAGTACTGACGGGGTGCTGCACTGTCAGAGGGTTGGTTCTGATGGTGTGCTGTACTGTCAAACGCTCAGTTCTGAGGTAGTGCTGCACTGTCAGATGGTCAGTGATGAGGAAGTGCTGAACTGTCAGTTGGTCAATACTGAGGGAGTGCTGCACTGTCGGAGGGTCAGTACTGAGGGAGTGCAGCACTGTCAGAGAGTCAGGAGGGTCATTACTGAGACAGTGCTGCACTGTCAGAAAGTCAGAACCGTTGTTGTGCTGCACTGTTGGAGGTTCAGCACTGAGGGAGAGCTGCACTGCCATATGGTCATAACTGAGGGAGTGCTGCAATGTCAGAGGGTTAGTAAAGATGGAGTGCTGCAATGTTAGAGGATCACTCTTGAGGGAGCACTGCACTATCGGAGGCTCAGCACTGAGGGAGCACTGCACTGTCGGAGGGTCAGTACTGAGGGGGTGCTGCACTGTCAAATGCTCAGTTTTGAGGGAGTACCACATTGTCACATGGTCATAACTGATAGAGTGCTACAATGTCAGCGGGTTAGCACTGAGGGCCAGTAGGGTGCGTACTGAGGGAGAGTTGCACTTTCAAAGGCTCAGTACTGAGGGATTGCTGCACTGTACCAGTAGCAATACTGAGGAAGTGCTGCACTGTCAGTGGGTCAGCACTGAGTGAGTGCTACACTGTAAAAGGGTCTCTGCTGAGGAAGTGCTGCTTGTCAGATCATCAGTACTGAGGGAGTATGGCACTGTCAGACGGTCACGACTGAGGGACCACTGCGCTGTCAGAGGGTGAGTACTGAGGGAGTGCTGCACTGTTTGAGGTTCAGCACTGAGAGATTGCTGCAATGTCATATGGTTTCGACTGAGGAGTGCTGCACTGTCAGAGGGTCAGTACTGAGGGAGTGCTGCATTGTCAGAGGATCAGTACTGAAGGCGTACTTCACTGTCAGTGGCTTCGTTCTGAGGAAATGCTGCACTATCAGAGATGCAGTACTAAGGAAGTGCGGTCTGTCAGAGGGTCAGTAATGAGGGAGAGCTCCAATGTCAGAAGGTCTGTAGTGAATGGCTTCAACAATGTCAGAGGGTCAGTGCAGTGGGAGTGCTGCACCGTATGAGGAATAATACTGAGGGAGTGCTGCACTGTCAGAGGATCAGTGCTGACGGTGGGCTGCACCGTCAGAGGGTCAGTAGCGAGGGAGTGCTGCACTGTCAAGTGGTCAGTAGGGTCATTACTGAGGAAGTGCAGCGCAGTCAGAGGGTCAGTTCTGAGAGTGTGTTGCACTGTCAACCGCACAGTTCTGAGGGAGTGCTGCACTGTCATATGATCAGTGCTGAGGAAGTGCTGAACTGTCAGAGAGTCAGTAGAGGGAGTGCAGCACTGTTGCAAAGTCCGAACCAAGGTTGTGCTGCATTGTCAGAGGCCCAGCACTGAGTAATTGCTGCACTGTCAGAGGGTAAGTACTGAGGGAGCGATGCACTGCCAGAGTTTCGGCACTAAGTGCCACCTTGTCGAAGGGTGTCTACTGAGGAAGTGCTGCATTATCAGTTGGTCAGTACTGAGGGAGTGCAGCACTGTCAGAGGGTAAATACTGAGGGAGTGCTGCACTGTCAGAGAGCTAGTACTGCTGGAGTGCTGCACTGTCAGAGCTTCAGCTCTGAGCAAGCGCAGCCTTGTCAAAGGGCATCAACTGAGGAAGTGCTGCATTATCAGTTGGCCAGTACTGAGAGAGTGCAGTACTGTCAGTGGGTCAGTGCTGAGGGAGTGATGCACTGTCAAATGCTCAGTTCTGAGAGTGTGCTGCACTGTCAGAGGATCAGTACTGATGGAGCGCTACACTGTCAGAGGATCAGTACTGAGGGTGTACTTCACTATCAACGGGTTGGTTCTGAGGGAATGCTGCACTGTCAGAGAAGCAGTACTAAGGAAGTGCGGTACTGACAGAGGATCAGTCTATGGGTGTGCTGCACTGCCAGATGCTTAGCACTGAGGGAGTGCTGCACTTTAATATGGTCTTAACTGAGGGAGCGCTGCAATGTCAGAGGGTCAGTACTGAGTGAGTGCTGCAGTGTCAGAAGGTCTCTTCTGAGGGAGTGCTGCAATGGCAGAGGGTCAGTACTGAGGTAGTGCTGCACTGTCAGCGGATCATTACTGAGGGAGTGCTGCATTGTCAAACTCTCAGTTCTGATGGAGTGCTGCACTGTCAGATGATCAGCACTGAGGGATTGATGCACTTTCATACAGTCTTAACTGAGAGAGTGCTGCACTGTCAGAGGGTCAGCAGTGTGGGAAAGCTGCACTGTCAAACGCTCAGTTCTGATGGAGTGCTGCCTGTCAGATGGTTAGTACTGAGCGAGTGCAGCACTATCAGAGGGTGAGTATTTTCATGACTGAGGCAGTGTTGCAATGTTGGGAAGTCAGAAGCAAGGTTGTGCTGCACTGTCTGAGACTCAGCACAGAGTGATTGATGCACTGTCAGAGGGTCAGTACTGAGGGAATGCTGCACTGTCAGAGGGTCGCTACTGAGGGAGCGCTGCATTCTCAGAGGATCAGTACTGAAGGTGTACTTCACTATCAGCGGGTTGGTTCTGAGGGAATGCTGCACTGTCAGAGATGCAGTACTAAGGAAGTGTGATACTATCAGAGAGTCAGTAATGAGGGAGAGCTCCAATGTCAGAGGGTAGTGAATGGCTTCTACAATGTCAGAGGGTCAGTGCAGTGGGAGTGCTGCACTGTATGAGGAGTAATACTGAGGGAGTGCTGAACTGTCAGAGGATCAGCAGTGAGGGGGTGCAGCACTGTCCAAGGGTCAGTACTGAGTGAGTGATGCACAGTCAGAAGGCCAATGCTGAGGCAGTCCTGCACTATCAGATGATCAGCACAAAGGGAGTGCTGCACTTTCACATGGTCTTAACTGAGGGAGTGCTGCAATGTCACATACTCAGTTCTGAGGTACTGCTGCACTGCCAGAGATTCAGTAGGGTCATTACAGAGGGTGTGCTGAACTGTTGGGAAGTTTGAACCACGGTTGTGCTGCACTGTCGGAGGCCCAGCACTGAGTAATTGCTGCACTGTCAGAGGGTAAGTGCTCAGGGGGTGCTCCACTGTTAGAGGGTCAGTACTGAGTAAGTGTTGCCCTGTCAAAGGGTCTGTACTGAGGGATTGCTGCACTGTCAAATGGTCAGTGCTGTGGGAGTGATGCACTGTCACATGGTCATAACTGAGGCAGTGCTACAACATCATAGGGTTAGCACTGAGGGAGTGCTGCACTTTCAGACGGCCAGTAGGGTGTATACAAAGGGAGAGTTGCACTTTCAAAGGCTCAGTACTGAGGGATTGCTGCACTGTATGAGTAGCAATACTGAGGAAGTGCTGCACTGTCAGTGGGCCAACACTGAGTGCTGCACGGGAAAAGGGTCTCTACTGAGTAAGTGTTGCATTGTCAGCTCGTCAGTACAAAGGGAGTGCAGCACTGTCAGAGGGTCAGTCCTGAGGGAGTGAGCAACTGTCAGAGGGTCAGTACTGAGGGAGTGAGCAACCGTCAGAGGGTAAGTACTGAGGGAGTGAGCAACTGTCGGAGGGTCAGTACTGAGGGAGTGAGCAACTGTCAGAGGGTCATTACTGAGGGAGTGAGCAACTGTCAGAGGGTCAGTACTGAGGGAGTGAGCAACTGTCAGAGGGTCAGTAATGAGGGAGTGAGCAACTGTCAGAGGGTCAGTACTGAGGGAGTGTGGCACTGTCAGAGGGTCAGTAATGAGGGAGTGAGCAACTGTCAGAGGGTCAGTACTGAGGGAGTGTAGCACTGTCAGAGGGTCAGTACGGAAGAGCTACACTGTCAAAAGCTCAGTACAGTGGGAGTGCTGCACTGTATGAGGGGCAATACTGAGGGAGTGCTGCACTGTTAGAGGTAAGTACTGAGGGAGCGCAGCAGTGTCAGAGATTCAGCACTGATTAAGCGCTGCCCTGTCAAAGGGTCTCGACATAGGAAGTGCTGCATTATTAGTTGGTCAGTACTGAGGGAGTGCGGCACTGTCGGGGGGTCCATAGTGAAGGAGGGCAGCACTGTTAGAGGGTCAGGAGAGTCATTACAGAGGGTGTTCTGCACTGTGAGAGTGTCAGAGAGTGCTGCACTGTCAGAGGGTCAGTACTGAGTGAGTGCTGCACTGTCGGAGGGTCAATAGTCATTATTCAGGGAGTACTGCACTGTTGGGAAGTCAGAAACAAGGTTGTACTACACTGTCTGATGCTCAGCACTGAGTGATTGATGCACTGTCAGAGGGTAAGTGCTGAGGGAATGCTCCAATGTCAGAGGGTCAGTACTGAGGGAGTGTAGCATTGTCAGTTGGTCAGTACTGAGGGAATGCTGCACTGTCAGAGGGTCAGTACTGAGGGACTGTCAGAGGGTCAGTGCTGAGGGAGTGTTGAACTGTCAGAGGGTCAATATTAAGGCAGTGTTGCACTGTCAAATGGTCATAACTGAGGGAGTGCTGCACTGTCAGAGGGTTTGTACTGTGGATGTGCTGCACTGTCAGAGGCTCAGTACTGAGGGAGCTCCACACTGTCGGATGGCCAGTACTGAGGGGGTGCGGTATTGTCAGATGTTCAATACTGAGAGGGTACTGTACTGTCATGTGTGTCTGTGTGTTAGAGGAAATGTGTATGTTTGTTAGAGTGTGTGTCTGCATACGCATGTGTGTGTATCTGTGAGTGTGAGTGTGTATGTGTTAGTGTGTGTATGAACGTGTGTGTGTTTGTGTTTCTGTGTGTTAGAGTGTATGTACCTGTGAGTGTGTGTGTATGCGTGTATGTGAGTACGTGTGTGTATGCATGTGTGTGTTGTATATGTGTTAGTGCGTGTGTATTCATGTGTGTATGTATGTGTGTGTGTGTGTGTCTGTGTGCGTGTTAGAATGTGTGTGTATGTGTGTGTGTGTGTGTGTGTGTGAGGCCCTCCACACGATCAAACTGTGTTCATCACATTCATCCATCCCTTGAATTCCTTACCTCTCATTCACCTGATCAATTGGATCTTGAATGGTGATAGGTTTTCCCTCAAGCTGCAAGTGAATTCCACAGCCGCATAATTCTCTGTGTCAGGAAACGTCTGCACCCTCTCCCTTTTTATGAACGATCTTTATTCATGAGTGAACCAGCTGGGAATTTACACCTTCAAGTTCATTTTTTCTGGTGCCAGTTCATAAAAGATCAGATTTAGAATCATTGAATGAAACTGCACAGGAGGAGGCCATTCAGCCCATTGTGCCTGTGCTGGCTCTTTGAAAGATGTAGCCAATTAAACCCACTTCCCCTGCTCCTTCCCCATAATCCTCCATTTTTTTTGTCCTTTACACATATTTATCTAATTCCCTTTTGACCGTTACTATTGAATCCGTTTCCACCGCCCTTTCAGGCAGCACATCCCAGATTGTGCTAACTGTTTTATGGTACAAAAACAAAAATACCTGGAAAAACTCAGCAAGTCTGTCAGCATCTGCGGAGAGAGATACAGTTAACAGTTCGAGTCCGAATGATTCTTCGTCAAATGAGGTGAAATATAAGTTGGTTTGGGGGGGTGGGGGGGGGGGAGGGTGGGACAGGTAGAGCTGGATAGAAGGCCAGTGATAGGTGGAGATTGGCAAAAGATGTCATAGACAAAAGGACAAAGGGGTGTTGACGGTGGTGATATTAGCTAAGAAATGTGCTAATGGGGATATTAAGGGTGGAAAGCAGGACGAGCAAGGGACAGATAACCCTAGTGGGGGTGGGGTGGGGGAAGGGATTGAAATAGGCTCAAAGGTAGAAATAAAACAATGGATGGAAATACATTTAAAAATAATGGAAATAGGTGGGAAAAGAAAAATCTATATAAATTATTGGAAAAAGGGGGATCGGAAAGTCGGGGGGTGGGGATGGAGGAGAGATTTCTTGATCTGAAGCTGTTGAACTCAATATTCAGTCCAGAAGGCTGTAAAGTGCCTCATCGGAAGATGAAGTGCTGTTCCTCCAGTTTGCGTTGAGCCTCACTGGAACATTGCAGCAGGCCAAGGACGGACATGTGGGCATGAGAGCAGGGTGGAGTGTTGAAATGGCAAACGACAGGGAGGTCTAGGTCACGTGACCATCTGTCTTTTGCTCGTCCTGCTTTTCACCCTTAATGTCCCCATTAGCACATTTCTTATATAATATCACCACTATCAACACCTCGTGGTCCTTTTGTCTATGACAACTTTTGGCTATCTCCACCTATCACTGGCCCTCTATCCAGCTATACCTGTCCCACCCCCCTTTAAACCAGCTTATATTTCACCTCATTTCTATTTTTCCTTAGTTCTGATGAAGAGTCATATGGACTCGAAACATTAATTGTATCTCTCCGTGGATGCTGTCAGACCTACTGAGTTTTTCCAGGTATTTTTGTTTTTGTTCTAGATTTCCAGCATCCGCAGTATTTTGCTTTTATCTAACTGTTGTATGGCGTTGGTTGCAGGTCGGTAGGTCTGAAGGAGTCTATGTAGGTTAACTGTAAGTCTTTATTGACTCTGAGAACTATTTACAAATATACAGTGAAGGGTACAAGCTAGGACCTGTCTCCATGCTGGCTGGTACACATGGTTCTGTTCAACATTCGACTGATCCTGAGTGTAGGTCATGTGTTCTCTTACATTACTATGTGAACGGCACTGTACTCAGTCCCATATTAACCCTTTTGTGCCAGGCCCTTATACTATACTGACTATGAATTAGTATCACAATTTGAAGGGAAGGGATTGGAGCTTGTGATGTCTGAGTTGACAGTCCAGCGGGACTGTTCACTAATGGCTCACTTCTCTCTGTGGTGTTAACAGTTGTTTTGCCCAGATGCTCTGGGACCAATACTTTCTACCATAAGTGTGGCATTTACAGTGGCTATGGATCCCCAGAATTATTTGGAAATGTTATTCATCTACGATTACAGTCCCAACTTCTGATTGACTCAATCTCTCCTGATGCACTGTTTTATTGCTTAATTTCTCAGATCCTACCTGCACTTCTCTCTCTCTCTCGCTCTCTCTCTATATCTCTCTTTCTCTGTCTCTTTTATCTCTGTCTTTCATTTTCTCTCTCCCTCTCTCTCTGTCTCTCGCTTTCTTCTTCTCTCCCTTTTTCTCACTCTCTGTCTCTTTACGTCTTTCTGCCTCACCATTTGAAGCAGCATTAGGGTGGATGTAAAACAAAGGATAGGCTTTCTCATGCAGAGTGAAACTCAACAATAGGCTGGCCGTATTTAACAGGCCAGGCAGCGTCATGGTGCATTGTTTTTATGCGTGAGGGAAAGTTCCGTATCTATAGGTTTCACTTGGATCAGTAATTTGGAACAATGGAGTTGGGAAGGGGCTTGGTGGGTCATTGCTTGGTCATATGTGCCCTTGTCTGGAGATTCAGCGTGCTGTAGCTAGGCTCCAATCTGAGTGGTGTGTTGCAGAGGAGGGGAATTGGCTGGCTAGTAACAGTGCTCATTACGCAGTGTTGGGAAGGAGCCAGACTGTGCTGCAGACACAGAAACCTCAGCTCCAGTTTCAGCAAATCTGTGAGATCAGCAAAGGCACGGCCCAGCCCATCAAACACAGCAGCAGCAGGAGGAGGAGGAGGGGGAGGTTGGGGGGGGGCGGTGCGGGGGGTTCCTAACGCAGGAGATAGAAAGCGCTGGAGAACCTCTGAGAGATAGAAATGCCCGTCGGATTTGAAAGAAAATGAACGATTCCATTAGATTTCCTCAGCTCTTTGACTAATCTGATTTTCGATCGAGCTTTCTGGAACCTTCCATGGCACCGAGATGGCAAAAGCCCATTTAAAAAATATATTTAATTTTGTACTTGCTGCTCCAGGCCAGCGTTCTCTTGTGGGTTATGGCATTTTTAGTTTATTTGCATCAGCTGTAACATATTTAAATGAATTAAGGCCCGGGGCTAAGAAAGGTGACAGGTATATAGCTCCTCAAAACCTCAGCAAGCTTAGAGCAACCGGTAATATAAACCTAATCGATCCTAATCAACAACACTTTGCATTTATTTAGCCCTTAATGCAGTAAGATGGCCCTTGTTCTTTCACAGGAGTGTCACCAAACAAACTTTGACATCGAGCCACATCAAAAGATATTCAGGCAGGTGCTCAAAGCTTGGTCAAAGAGGTAGGTTTTAAGGAGCATCTTAAAGGAGGAAAAAGAAGTTGAGTGGTGGAGGATTTTAGGGAGGGAATTCCAGTGTTTGGGACCTTGGCAGCTGAAGGCACAGCTGCTAATGCCGGAGCCATTATATTCAGGGATGCTCGAGAGGCCAGAATTTGAGGAGTTCTCAAAGAGACCTCGGAGGATTATATGATTCGGAGGAATTTCCCTGATGGGAAACCACATGAGGCATTCTGGGAATTCCTTAGAACAATTTTATGCTAAAGTTAAATGTGTTGAATATGTAATATTGGATTAAGGATATGTGGAGATAGCTCATGTATCTGAAACTTTGTTACATAGAAACATAGGAATTTTGCGTTTAAAAATGACCGTGGTTCATTTAGTTCACCCTCTATTATCCTGGTAGTCACATGATGCAAGAATAATGGAGCTGCTGACTAATCATAAGTGTCAGGCTGGCTGATAATGATGGATTTAGAATGCAGTTGAAAGGGTACAACGGATTCAGAAGGCATAACATTGGTCACAAAGGAGCAGTGCTGTTTTATCTGTCTATGAGTATAATATTCCCTCATAAATCTATAAGGGAAAGATACAGCTTCTAGAACTTCCCTTTCTGACACAGAGACACCAGCTCCAAGCTCCTCCCTTTATTAATATTGCTCAACAGAGAGAATATAATTCTAATGGAGATGAAGGATATTGGAAGGTGATACATGATAAAACCGAACTGACTATATGGAAGTTTGTGGAGAAATTGATCTAACAAAATACAAATTCACTGATGTCACGGACAGAGTTTATGTGTTTTCTTATCGTCCATGATCAAAGTGTTTTTATGTGTGAAATTAGTGTGTTTTCTTATCCTCAGAGTGTTTTGTCCAATTAAAGTAATTTCCAGCAGTAAGCTTTTGTGAATTTAAAAATAAAGATTGTTTATTATCGCATTTAAATGCGATGTCTCACACGCACTATCACACACAAAGATTAGATACAGATGAAGAAAAAAAAATTATTACAAGTAGTAATTATTTTAGTATTTTTCATAGCAGGCCTGCTGTTTCTTGGATGAATTGATGCGTTAGCTGGAGTTGAGGGTTTGTAAAAGCAAAGGATTCTCAGAAAGCTGCAAGGCTTCTTGTGATTGAATTGCCAATAGGTTGGCTCTCAGGTGAACTTGAAGTAGGAAAACGTTGTGGGGGAGAATCCTTCTCCCACTTTCAAGGCGTAGCTATTTTACCTTGGCTGTGTAATTGTCCTGCAGCTGGTTTGATAGTTTAGATTGTATTTCCGATAGTTTCCAATCAGAATAGCCTCTGCTGTTGTTTTTAAATATAACTGATTAAAAAAAGGCTCTCTTAACTATGTGACTTGTGACAAGTCCGAAGTCCTTCTTCCAAAATAGGCGGTGTGTTGAGCTGATGCACATCCTGTGTTGTAGCCTTTCACATGTTGAAAGCTTTGGGACAGCCAGGGTTTTTGGAATTGAATGACCCATTCCATTTAAATTACCCTCTTGAATACCCTTCAGGGAAAGACATTGTGTTTTGATACCTCTATGGCCCAGAGACGACTGATATGTAATAGTCTTGCCCTGCTCACAGTTCATCCTTATCAATGGGACCTGTGAAATTTACAAGTGGCTGAATTGTCTATATTTTATTTAGGCACTTGCTTGAGTTTCAGGTGTGTCTGGAGCCGAAATTGCCAAAGTCACATGATATGTTGCCAGCCATCTTAAAAACTGCAGTGTCCATTTTAAGAATACAGCTTTCAAAATTCCATGCCCGTACTGGACATATGCGTAACAATTATCAAGAGAGTAAGGGCAAGCTACTATGGTGTGATTATGAACATGCAACCTCTAGGTTGCTAGTGTGTAACCAATACCACAGCCAGTAGGAAACCATAGCTTGTCTAATATACACCACAGTGCTAAAGGAAACAGGTGTAGTTACATGTGATATCATTGAGTTAATGGCTCAGGAAGGCTGGCTATCAGTTATGTTTGGCAATAGTGATGGATTGAAAGAGCTGTTGAAAGGATATAAAGATTCAGAAGGGGTAAAGTGGCTCATATCAAGTGGTGCAGTCTGTGAGTATAATATTCTCTCAAACTTAAATTTAATGGCAGGGGGAGCGGAGCGGGCTGGCTCATGTGACCCCTTATTTAAGCGCAGGGATGAATTCAAACACAGGAGACTCTTGGCTCATCAGGTTTGATGTCAATTAAAGGAAAGATCCTGAAAAGCATTTAAACAGAGTGATTAGAAATGGCAATGAGAGAGTCCAGCAGTTATTAGGGATTCACAGCATTAGCTACAATAAATGGGAATCATACCTCAATTACCTTGAGGAAGTGTCCAGAATGGTGCAATGGTGCATAGCAATACTTCAGTTAACTTTGTTCATTAGAATTTCTAGAAAGGTCTTCAATAAAGTACAGCGTTGAGGGTTAGATAAGATTCTCAGACAGAGATCTTACTGTGTAGGCCCTGTCATTGAAATCTCATCGGAAGAGCCTTGGGAATGGGTCTGAATGGTAGCTGGCCACCAGTGAGGCTCCACAAGGGTGGGGTTTGGGTCAATTACTGTTCATTATTGCCACTTAGATGGAAGAATTAACGACAAGTCTTGGCATGAGTGTTTTAGACCAAAGTAACAGGCTGCAGCCCAATTTAGATGATTTGGGGGCAAATGGGCCTGTTTTCAGTGGATGAGTTCAATGTGGAGAAATACAACATCATGAACATGGTTTGAGGGAACTTGAGGCCTCTCCATACCAGGTAACTGGGTAACCATTGAAGGTTAAAGGTCAAGAGAGAGCCCTGGGGATAATAGCTAACAGCCTGTCAAAAGTGCTCAAGCAGTGGCTGTGAGGAACAGCGAATAGAGTTTTTGATTGTGTTGCTTAGGACCACTAAGTAACATTAAAATGCTTTGCAGAGACAATACAGGGCTTTGGTCTGGTCACACGTGGAGTATTGTGTCCAGTTTTGGTCTCTTGCGCTTGGCAGATGTCGAGGTCCTGAGAAGGTGCAGTCAACAACTACCAGGCTGATCAGCAGCCTTGAGGCAACTTAGTAGAGGGAAACCCAGACTTGATGGGGGAAGGGGAGCATGCTTGAGGCCTTTAAAATTATGAAGGAATTAGTTGGATAAGGTTGTGTGTTTAAAGGGTTAACCAAATGGATATGCTAATCTATGGGGCACATGATGATGTAGCATTGATGTCAGGCAGTGGTGTGCGAGATGCTGTAGGGAATGGATGGGCAGCCCCAAGGGGAGATGTGCTTTCCCTGTAACTCACTATGTACAGACTGTAAATAGTGTAAATAAACCAGTTTTTAAGTAGATACCCTGATACGGCTGTGGATCTTCCTTGCTAGAATCCTGGCCTAGCACATTCTACAACAGGTTGGACATCCCCTTCGAGATGGACAGGGATGGTAGGACGAGAGATAGAAAATCTTCAGGAAGAGAGTTGGCTGACAAACATGTCATTTTGCTAGGAGATCGCAATATGCAGTGGGGATGATACACTGTGGCCCTTCAAAAGGAAACTTGTCAAGTTCTTGCAGTGAAACTGGGGGCAGTGGGAGGTCACTGTTTCTTTTTTGGTATCCAGTGTTCCCCCCGGTCATCAACTTTGCAAATAGCAATGGAATTACTGGAAGACAAACAAAGTACATCTGTGAAGGAATTCCACTGACTAAAGTAGAACATGTTCAGCACTTCATCCTTTGGGATAGACGTGACTATAACTAAAAGGAAAGGATATTTCTGTCCTGCCTTTCACAAGCTCAGGATGTCCCAAAATGTTTTGCAGCCAATGAAGTACTCCCAAAATGCAGTGACTGTTGTAATGTAGTAAAACAACATTCAAGAACACTAAAGGTAAAAGAGCCTGCTTGATTGGCACCCACCCATCACCTTAAACATTCACTCTCTCCACCACCAACACACAGTGGCAGCAGTGTGTACCATCTACAGGTTGCACTGCAGGAACTCACCAAGGCTCCTTCAACACCACCTTCCAAACCCATGACCTCAGCATCCAGAAGAACAAGGGCAGCGGACACATGGGAACAGCAATGGGATAACAATGGTATCATTGTCTTTCGTGATGTTGGTTGAGGGCCGGGACACCGGGGATAATTCACCTGCTGTTCTTTAGATAGCTCCATGCGATCCCTTATGCCCACTGGTGAGGGCAGAGGATGCATCAGTTTTATGTCTCATCCAAAAGATGTCACTTCTGTGTGTGCAGCACCCCTTCAGTACTGCACTGTCGTGCCAGCCTAGGTTGTTGTGCTAAAATCCTTGGCGTGGGACTTGAATCCCCAGCGGAGGGAATTCCAGAATGACTTGGAAACTCTCCTTTGACGACAGCACTGGGAAATAATGCTTTATTACACGCATCAGTCACTTGAAGTTCAGGTGCCTTTCTACATTGAAGCCTGAGTTCAGTTCACTGACCCCAGTGAGGACACAGCAGCTCTAACAGCCCTTGACTAAACAGCAAAAAGCCACCTCGAGTTTCTGCCCCTAATGTCTGTGTCCTCTACCATGTGGAAAATGCAAGTGGGAATGTGGATTAATGGGATCAGTCTTGGATGGATAGAGTAGTAAGTGGGGAGAGTGAGGAGGTGGGATTAGTCTTGGATTGATACAGGACTATGGAGAGACAACAAGGAGAGGCAATCGGATTTAATAGCTCGAGCCTACTTTCATTGGCCTTCTAGTTCATTTTGTGTCAGGATACAGAAGCATATTGGGCTTTCCATGTCTTCTCCAGCAAGAGACCGATGATGATCCAGGGTTTAATGTTACTGCTTGGTGCACTATCCCTATATAGCAGTGAAAAAGAAACAGGTCTTAATTCAGAAGAGACTCAATGTGTTTCGACAGAGGAATGAGACATAAACCTATCCACATGAATGACCTGGATGTTAGTTTTTACATGTTCACTGAAGACACCCAGCTCTACCTCGGTACCACCTCTCTCGACACCTCCACTGTTGCTAAACTATCAGATTGCTGATCTGACAAGGATGAGCAGAAATTTCCTCCCATTAAATATTGGGAAGAATGAAGCCTTTGTTTACAATCCCGGTTCCAAACCCTGTTTCTTAGTTACCAGTCTTTATCCCCTCTTCCTGACAACAGTCTAAACCAGTTTGTTTGTAATCCTGATGTCAGATTTGACCTCAGGATGAGCTTGTGACCTCATATTTGCACTATCACAAAGACTGCATTCCCATCTCCTTAGCATCGCCCAACTTCGATCCTGTCTCAGCCTCACCTGCCACTGAAACCCTCATCCCTGCCTTTGTTATCTCTAGGCTTGATTATTACAATGCACTCCTGGCTGGTCTCCCACATTCAATCCTCCTTAAATTTGAGATCATACAAAACTCTATAGTCTGTGTCCCAACTCACAGCAATTCCTGATCCCATATGACCCCTGTGCTCTCTGACTGGTCAAGTAATATCTTGATTTCAAAATTCTCATCCTTGTTTACAAATCCTTCCATGGCCTCACCCCCTCCCTGGAACCTCCTCTAGCTCCACAATCCTCCGAGATATCTACACTCGTCTAATCCTGGCCTCTCGTAAGCCCCAATTTTACTCGCTCTACCATTGCCAGCCATGCCTTCAGTTGCCCCGGCCCCAAGTTCTGGAATTCCCTCCCTACACCCCTCCGCTTCTCTGCCTCACTTTCTGCCTTGAAGACTCTCCTTAGAACCTACCTTGTTAGTAAGCTTTTAGTCACCTGATCTAATGGGCAGGATTTTCCAGCTCCTCTCACCAGCGAGATCTCCCGGTCCCGCCGAAGTGAATAGAAATTTGAATGGCTCACCGCATCCCTACCACGGCCTATATCTCTTTATGTGGCTTGGTGTCATATTTTATTTTATAATGTTCCTGTGGAGCACCTTGGGATGTTTTATTATGTTAAAGGTGCTATATAAACGCAAGTTGATGTTAATACAGTGAAGATGTCACTTCCCCATTGTTCTGCTTACTCATACATTACCAATTCCCGACCAATACAGGGAGCTTCAAGATTCACACATCATTGAGGCTGGGAGAAACTGACAGATCCAATTGTTGGTTGTTGGATTTAGTGACTGGTTCACGTAACCATTGGTAACTTAATTTAATTGCAGTTTAGTTATCAAGGTTGGGGAATGTTTTAAAAAATATATTTGTTGACATAGTTGAGCAAATTAATAGGCGACAAAACAAAACAGTGATTTGTGTTTGTGCAGGGAAATGGTCAGTGCAGGCTCCAGTCAATGTGTAACATTAGGGAACAAGGTACTCCGGAAGGAATTACTGGTTATATACTCATTGACAATCTTTTGGTGACAAAGAGTTAACCAATAAAAATAATTAGTAACATGTAAATGAGCTATTTAATGATTGGTTATGGCATCCTAATGAAGTGAATCTAGGAACTGAGGAGCAGTTGGAGGCCCTTCAGCCCCTCGAACCTGTTCCTTCATTCAGTTCATTCATGGATGAACTATACAATACCTCAATTCCATCGAGCTGCCTTTGATGCATATTCCCAAATTCCTAATACAAATCTCTCCAACTCAGTATTGAAAATCCCAATTGGCCTCCAGCACCTTTTTGTGGGAAAGGGTTCTAAATTTCCACTAACCTTTGTGTGGTGAAGTGCTGCCTCACTGAATTCCTGAGCGGCTTGTCTCAAATTTGAGGATTGCTCCTTGTCCTGGACTCCCCCATCCGAGGAAATAGTTTCTCTATGATTACCCTATTGAATCATTATATTATTTTAAACACATTCAGTTAAACCAACCCTCAACCATCCAAACTCAGGAGTGTACATGGCAATGGAATTTGTCCTCCTAATTTAACCATCTAAGAATACACAAACACAAGGAATAAGAGCAGGAGTGGACCATTTGGCCCATTGAGCTGCTCCACCATTCAATACGATCAAGGCTGATCCTGGGCTTCAGTTTCATTTTCCCGCTCACTTCCTATATCCCTTACTTCCCTGAGAGACCAAATACCTGTCTATCCCAGCCTTAATGTATTCAACAATGGAGCATCTACAACCCTCTGAAGTAGAGAACTCCAAGGATTCACAACCCTCTGAGTGAAGAAATTTCTCCTCATCTCAGCCCTAAATGATCAGCCCCCTCATCCTGAGTCTGTGCCATTTGCCTTCCTAATTGCCTGCAGTAGCTCCATGCTAACTTTCTGCTTTCCTTGAATCAGCACACCCATGACTATCTGAACACATTTTTAAAAATATTCTGCTTTCCTATTCTTACGACCAAAGTGAACAACTTCACACTTCCCTACATTAATCTGCCATCTTGTTGCCCACTCATTTAACCTGTCTATATCTCTTTGCAGCCTCTCTGTGTTCTCCCCATTGCTCCCCTTCCCATCTAGCTTGGTATCATCAGCAAATTTAAATGCATTACTCTGTGCCTCTTTATCTAAGTCGTTAATGTAGATTGTAAAGAGCTGAGGCCCCAGCACTGATCCTTGTGGCATCTCACTACTCACTGCCTGCCAACTTGAAACAGCCCAATTTATGTCCACTCTCTGCTTTCAATCCATTAGCTAATCCTCTATCCATGTTAAAATATTAACCCCAAATCCAGGAGCCCTTAACTGCCTATTAACCTTTTGTGTGGAACCTTATCGAATGCCTTTTGGAAATCCAGGGGCAGGATTTTTAGGTCAGCGTGGAGGTGTGATCAGCGGCTCAGGACCAGCTGGGGAAATGGACTGCCACCGGCGATCAGCCCCCGACCACGATTCCACTCTGGTTGGCCAATTAACAGCCAGCCAGTGTGAAACACACCCTGAAATGCTCAGCGCTGCCGGGGTGGGAGCGGGAGGAGGGTGAGCGCTGATGTAAGTGCGGAATGAAAGCTCCCTGAAGGCAAAGAGCTGCCTCAGGGGGCTGAAGAATTTAAAACAATGAATGAAGATTTTAACATCCAGAAAAAAATGTCCATTCATCAGAATCAGTCACCTGAACATATAAGATGATAAAGATTCTGTCCAGGCATTTTTATTTTTTAATATTTAATAACGGAAACCTTATCCCGCCCTTGGATGAAGTTCCATAAAAAACACAAAGTCCACCTGTCCACCAACCATAAGCTTGGACAGACCATGAATAATCGGGGACAATTGGAACTTTAATGGGCTTAATTGCCCTCTTCATTGTCAGTGGGCGCACTTCTGACTTTCGTGCGTGACTGAAATATCACGCAAGCGCAGGATAATGTCAGGACGCTCTCCCAACATCATCACGCGCTATTTTACGCTCAAGCGGGTCGGGCACACATCCACACGCTGAGCTAAAAAGTGTGCCCCAGGTATACTACATCTACTGGTTCCTCTTGATCTACCCTACTAATTACATACTCAAAAAATGCTAATAATTTTGTCAAACAGGATTTCTCTTCAGTAAAACCATGTTGGCTTGTTCTAATCATACTGTGCTTTTCTAAGTGCGTTGTTAAGAATCA
Source organism: Carcharodon carcharias (assembly GCF_017639515.1). NCBI lineage: Eukaryota > Metazoa > Chordata > Chondrichthyes > Lamniformes > Lamnidae > Carcharodon > Carcharodon carcharias. Next base: position 60,070,713 of record NC_054479.1, read on the forward strand.
CAATCACAGAATTACACAGTGCAGAAGAGACCCTTCAGCCCATTGAGTCTGCACTGACACGTGAGAAACACCTGACCTACCTACCTAATCCCATTTACCAGCACTTGGCCCATAGCCTTGAATGTTATGACGTACCAAGTGCTCATTCAGGTACTTTTTAAAGGATGTGAGGCAACCCGCCTCCACCACCCTCCCAGGCAGTGCATTCCAGACCATCACCACCCTCAGGGTAAAAAATTTTTTCCTCACATCCCCCCTAAACCTCCGCCCCTCACTTTGAACTTATGCCTCCTTGTAACTGATCCTTCAACTAAGGGGAACAGCTGATCCCTATCTACCCTGTCCATGGCCTTCATAATCTTGTACACCTCGATCAGGTCGCCCTTCAGTCTTCTCTGCGCCAATGAAAACAACCCAAGTCTATCCAACCTCTCTTCATAACCTAAATGTTTCATCCCAGGCAACATCCTGGTGAATCTCCTCTGTACCCCCTCCAGTACAATCACATCCTTTCTATAATGTGGCAACCAGAACTGCACATAGTACTCCAGCTGTGGCCTCACCAAGGTTCTATACAACTCCAACATGACCTCCAACATGTAATCTATGCCTCGATTGATAAAGGTGTGTCCCATTTGCCTTTTTCACCACCCCACTAATGAGTCCCTCCGCCTTCAGAGATCTATGGACACACACGCCAAAGTCCCTTTGTTCCCCAGAACTTCCTTGTGTCATGTCGTTCATTGAATAGTTCCTTGTCAAATTACTCCTTCCAAAGCGTATCACCTTACACTTTTCAGGGTTAAATTCCATCTGCCACTTATCTGCCCATTTGACCACCCCGTCTATATCTTCCTGTCGCCTAAGACACTCAAACTCACTGTTAACCACATGAGAGGAAGGCTTTTTAAGCAAGACTCCTATCTAACAAATGGTGAATGGTGGATGATCCCATGGCTTTGGTGTGTTAATAGCATTGGAGTTCCATAGTCTGGGAGTTATATAGCCTGAATTGATTATCAAGAAAATAAAGTTCAAAATTGACTTATATTTTTCTTACTTTTTGTCAGATTGTTTCAAGTCTTGTATATGTCTTTGTACTGAGCTGTGAATTGAAAACTGGTGCTGTAGAATATGTTTGCTCAAATTAATAAATGTCTAAAAGACTTGCTTAACAATAAATTCCAGAACTTTCCCAACAACTGATGTGAGGCTAACTGACCTGTCATTCATTGTTTCCTCTCTCCTTCCTTTCTTGAAAAGTGATGTAACTTTTGCTAATTTCCAATCTATTGTGACTGTTCCCGAGTTTGAGGAATTTTGGAAAATCATAGCCAGCACATCCACTATCTCTGCAGCTATCTCTTTTAGAACCCTAGGGTACAGACCATCTGGTCCCAGGGGTTTGTTGGATTTTAATCCCTCCAGTTTCCACAATACTCCTTCTCCGCTGATATTAATTTCTTTAATTTCCTCACTTTTTTTAGGTTACCCTCTATTTCTGGTACGGAACTTGTGACTTCTACTGTGAAGACAGATACAAAATATTTTCAACACCTCTGCCATTTCCTCATTCCCCATGATAATTTCTGCTTCTAAGGGACCAATATTTACTTTAGCTACTCTCTTCTTTTTTATATACATATAAAAGTTTTTACAATCTGTTTTTATATTTCTGTCTAGTTTACTCTCATTCTATTTTTTCCCCTACTTGTCAACTTTTTGGTGAGCCTCTGCTGGTTACTAAAACACTCCCAATCCTCAGATGTGCCACTATTTTTTGCAACATTGTAAGCCTCTTCTTTTAATTTACTAGTATCCTTAACTTCCTGAGTGAGCTACAGATGCGTAATGCTAAATGAGTTTTTGTATTTCAATAAAATGTATTTTTGTTGAACATTTTGAATTGTTTAAATGTTTCCCACTGCTCATTAACTCCGTACCTTTTAATCTATTTACCCAATTAACCTTAGCCAGTTCTCCCCTCATACCTATGTAATTGGCTTTGTTTAAGTTTAAGGTTCTTGTTTGGATTGGAGTATGTCACTTTCAAACTTAACATGGAATTCAATGGTATTATGATCACTGTTTCACAGTGGATCTTTCATTATTGCATTACTAATTAAGCCTGTTTCATTACGCGATACTACTTCTAAGATTGCTTTACCCTTAGTCGGTTCCAAATGTATTGCTCGAAGAAACTGTCACAAAACCATTCTACAAACTCATCTTGGAGATCACTCTGGCCAATTTGATTATCCCAGTCTATGTGTAGATTAAAATCTCCACAATTATTACATTTCCTTTGTTACAAGCTCCAATAATATCTTGTTCAATGCTCTGTCTAATGGTATGACTACTGTTGGAGGGCCTATAAATTACTCCCACCAGTATTTTCTGACTCTTACTATTCCTAATTTCCACGCAAACTGATGCTACTTCATGATCTTCTGAGCCCAGCTACTTTCTCACCAATGTCCTTATGTCATTCATTACTATCAGGGCTACCCCTCCTCCTTTTCCATGCTGCCTGTCTTTCTGATATATTGTACACCCAGAATATTTATTTCCCAAACTTCACCTTGCAACCATGTCTCTGCAATGGCAAATTAAATCTAAACCATTTATCTCTATTTGTGCTGCTATTTCCTCTGTCTTATAGCAGATGCTTTGTGTATTCAGATAAGGAACCTTAATTTCATTTTCTCATTTCAATTCCCTGCAGTGACCTTATTTGCCGATGTACAATTTTTGTTAAAATTTCTATCCCTCCCTGCCCCCCTCTGCTCGCCCCCATATCCATTCTGGTGAATGTGTGCTGTATCCTGCCCACAGACCAACATACCCTTCCTGAGATTCAGGACTTTAATCTGACCCCAGTATTCCAGCTGACCTCTGATCAAGGACCTGTACAACTGAGGCATCTCTTCCTCACTTTAATTTCCAATCTCCTGGAGCTAGCAACCAACATTTAGGGATGGCTGAATGGTCTTCAGACTCAAGGAATGCTAATCCTCACCTTACCAAAGGTTGAGGAATTTTAGTCCTGTTCCTAAGACCGTGGGTTCAAATCCCACTCCTGCCATTAGCTTTCCAGAGCTGAGAGAATGTGAGTGTGAGGATAGATTGAGCAGACTGGGGGCCCTGAAAAGGGAGAAAATACGGAAGAGATCTTCAGAATGTCAGAGTTTGATGGGAATGTTGGCAGTGAACCACTTCCACTTTTGTGTGAGTCAAGATTAATGGGTATACATATAAAATGGACACTAACAGATCAAATAGAGAATTCAGGAGGAATCTCTGTTACCAGAGTGCTGAGGCTGTGGAAGTTGCTGAAGGTGGATTAAATAGCTTGTATTGAAAGGGAGGCTTGCTGCTGATGTGAGATTGGTTTGATTCCCTCCTGCCTTTGTTTTCCAGCTAAGTTAAAATTGTTTTCAAACACACCCAAAACTGCACAACCCTCCAGAACATCACACCATCCCGAACCCTCTGGAAAATCAATGCCTCCGGAAAGCTACATCTTCCGGAAAAATCATGTCCTCTGGAGAAATCACAGCATCCAGCACCCTCCAGATGAGCATACTCTTTGGAAACGTCCAGAATGCCAAACATACCCTCTGGAACCTTCCAGAAAATCACACCCTCTGGAAAACTCTGGAACATCACACCCTCGGGATTTTGCGGCTCTGCCCGCCGCTGGGACTGTTCAGAACCGCCAAACATCAATGGACCTTTGGTTGGGCAGCCGAATCCCCTGTCGTGGGTCCCACCATGACAGGGCCAGGAGATCCTGACCATAGGATGGGATTTTGCAGCCCGGCCATGGTGGGGCCCTCCACGAGCGGTGCGGTGGGGGGGCGGGGAGGCGGGGGTCGGTGGCGGAGGGGGGGTGGGGGCAAAAAGCCCATTGATTTTCGGCAGGAACGGATAATCCCAGCAGTGAGGGGAGCGCAGAAAACCCCCGCCATATTCTGGTACATAATACACCTCTGGCAACCTCTGGAATAACACACTCTGGAACCCCCCCTCTCCGCAGTGTGAGAAATTCCACATCACTTCACCCCCTCTCCACCGTGTGAGAAATTGCTCACCCCTTCACTCCCCTTCACAGTGCGAGAAAATCCTCACCCCCACCTCTCCACATGGTGAGAAATTCCTCAGCCCTTCACCCCCCCCCTCTCCGCGATGTGAGAATTTCCACACACTTCACCCTCCTCACCTCAGTGTGAGAAATTATTCACCCCTTAACCCCCATTACTGCAGTGTGAAAATTTCCTCATCCCTTCACCACCCCATCCGCCGTGTGAGAAATTACTCACCCTTTCACCTTCCCCCCTGTCTCCGCAGTGTGAGAAATTCCTCACTCCTTCACTCCCTGTCTCAACCATGTGAGAAATTCCTCATCCCATACCCACCTCTCCGCAGTTGGAGAAATTCGCACTCCTTCACCCCCCCTCACCACATTGTGAGGAATTCCTCACCCCTTCATCCCCTTCCACAGTGTGAGAAATTCCTTACCCCTTCACACCCTCTCACCACTGTGTGAGAAATTGCTCACCCCTTCAAAACCCCTCACCACAGTGTGAGAAATTCCTCACCCCTTCAAAACCCCTCACCACAGTGTGAGAAATTCCTCACCTCTACAAACCCCATCACCGCAGTGTGAGAAATTCCTCACCTCTTCACCCCCACCCCTCTCTGCAGTGTGAGAAATTATTCACACCTTCAACCCCCATTACCGCAGTGTGAAAATTTCCTCAATCCTTCACCACCCCCTCCACCTTGTGAGAAATGACTCACCCCTTCACCTTCACCCCCGTCTCCATAGTGTGAGAACTTCCCCACCCCTTCACCCCCTCTCCACAGTGTAAGAAATTCCTCACCCCTTCACACCCTGTCCACATAGTGAGAAATTCCTCACCCCTTCACTCCCCATCTCCACAATGTGAGAAATTCCTCATCCCATCCCCCCTCTCCGCAGTGTGAGAAATTCCTCATCCCATCCACCCTCTCTGCAGTGTGAGAAATTCCTCATCCCATCACCCTCTCCGCAGTGTGAGAAATTCCTCACCCCTTCACTCCCCGTCTCCACAATGTGAGAAATTCCTCATCCCATCCCCCCTCTCCGCAGTGTGAGAAATTCCTCATCCCATCCACCCTCTCCGCAGTGTGAGAAATTCCTCACCACCTTTCACTGCAGTTTGTGAAATCCCTTGCCCCCAACCCCCCCTCACCGCATGTGAGAATTTCCTCACACTTTCACCCCATCTCCGCAGTGTGAGAAATTCCTCGTCCCTTCAGCCCCCCTCACCACAGTGTGAGAAATTCCTCACCCCTTCACCCCATCTCCGCAGTGTGAGAAATTCCTCGCCCCTTCAGCCCCCCTCACCACAGTGTGAGAAATTCCTCACCCCTTCACCCCATCTCCGCAGTGTGAGAAATTCCTCACCCCTTCACCCCCCCATCCACAGTGTGAGAAATTCCTCACCCCTTCACCCCCCTCTCTGCAGTGTGAGAAATTACTCACCATTGACCACCCCCTCACCGCAGTGTGAGAAATTACTCAATGCTTCAACCCCTCCCTCACCGCAGTGTGAAAAATTCCTCAGCCTTCACCCCCCTCTCTCCACTTCGTGAGAAATTCCTCACCCCTTCACCCCTCCTCACCACAGTGTGAGAAATTCCTCACCCCTTCACATCCCCGTCTCCCCACTGTGTGAGAAATCCATCACCCCTTCAAACCCACCTCTCTCCGCTGTGTGAGAAATTCCTCACCCTTCACCCACCTCTGCAGTGTGGGAAATTCCTAATCCCTTCACACCCCCTCACCGCTGTGTGAAAAATTCCTCACCACTTCACCCCATTGCTCACCGCGGTGTGAGAAATTCCTCACCCCTTCACCCCCTCTCCGCATAGTGAGAAATTCCTCACCCCTTCACCCTCTCTCCGCATAGTGAGAAATTCCTCACCCCTTCACCCTCTCTCCGCATAGTGAGAAATTCCTCACCCCTTCACCCCCCCTCTCCACAGTGTGAGAAATTCCTCACCTATTCAACCCCCTCACCGCAGTGTGAGAATTTCCTCACCGCTTTACCCCCACCCCCATCTCCGCAGTGTGAGATATTCCTCACCACTTCCCCCCGACCGCAGTGTGTGAAATTCCTCACCCCCCTACCACCTCCCCCGCAGTGTGAGAAAATCCGCACCACTCCATGCCAGACCCTCCACAGTGTGAGAAATTCCTCACCCCTTCACCCTCCCTCACCGCAGTGTGAGAAATTCATCACCCCTCCACCCTCCCTCACCACAGTTTGGGAAATTCCTCACCCCTTCACATTCCCATCTCACCGCTGTGTGATAAATTTCTCACCCCTTCACCCCTTTCTGCAGTGTCAGAAATTCCTAATCCCTTCACACGCCCCTCACTGCTGTGTGAGAAATTCCTCACCCCTTCACCCCCCCCCTCTCCATAGTGTGAGAAATTCCTCACCACTTCATTGCCCCTCACCGCGGTGTGAAGCATTCCTCACCCCTTCACATCCCCTCTCCACACTGTGAGAAATTCCTCACCCCTTCACATCCCCTCTCCACACTGTGAGGAATTCCTCATCCCTTCACATCCCCTCTCCACACTGTGAGAAATTCCTCACCCCTTCACATCCCCTCTCCACACTGTGAGGAATTCCTCATCCCTTCACATCTCCTCTCCACACTGTGAGGAATTCCTCATCCCTTCTCCAAAGCTCTCCGCAGTGTGAGAAATTGCTCACCCCTTCACCCCACCTCACCGCAGTGTGAGGAATTCATCACTCCTCTAGCCTCCCTCACCACAGTTTTAAAAAATTCCTCAACCCTTCACATCCTCATGTCACCGCTGTGTGAGAAATTCCTCACCCCTTCACCCCCCCTCTCCACAGTGTGAGAGATTCCTCACCCCTTCACCCCCCCCTCCACATTGTGAGAAATTCCTCACCCCTTCACCCCCCCCTCTCCTTAGTGTGAGGATTTCCTCACCCCTTCACCCCCCTTTCCACAGTGTGAGAATTTCCTCACCCCTTAAACCCCCTCACCACAGTGTGAGAAATTCCTCACCCCTTCACCCCCCCTCTCCACAGTGTGTGAAATTCTTCACCCCTTCACCCCTCTCTCCACAGTGTGAGAAATTCCTCACCCTTCACCCACCCTCCCCACAGTCTTCGAAATTCCCCAACCTTCTCCACCCCTCTCTATAGTGTGAGAAATTCCTCACCCCTTCACCCTCCCTCACCACAGTGTGAGAAATTCCTCACCCCTCCACCCTCCCTCACCACAGTGTGAGAAATTCCTCACCCCTCCACCCTCCCTCACCACAGTGTGAGAAATTCCTCACCCCTTCACCCCCCTCTGCAGTGTCAGCAATTCCTCACCCCTTCACATCCCCTCTTCACACTGTGAGAAATTCCTCACCCCTTCACATCCCCTCTCCACACTGTGAGAAATTCCTCACCCCTTCACATCCCCTCTCCACACTGTGAGAAATTCCTCACCCCTTCACATCCCCTCTCCACACTGTGAGGAATTCCTCACCCCTTCACATCCCCTCTCCACACTGTGAGGAATTCCTCACCCCTTCACATCCCCTCTCCACACTGTGAGGAATTCCTCACCCCTTCTCCAAAGCTCTCCTCAGTGTGAGAAATTGCTCACCCCTTCACCCCACCTCACCACACTGTGAGGAATTCGTCACTCCTCTAGCCTCCCTCACCACAGTTTAAGAAATTCCTCAACCCTTCACATCCTCAACTCACCGCTGTGTGAGAAATTTCTCACCCCTTCACCCCCCCTCTCCAAAGTGTGAGAAATTCCTCACCACTTTCCCCCCCTCTCCACAGTGTGAGAAATTCCTCACCCCTTCACCCCCACTTTCCACAGTGTGAGAAATACCTCATCCCTTCACGCCCCCTCTCCACTCTGTGAGAATTTCCTCAACCCTTCAGCTCCCCTCCTCATCGCAATGTGAGAAATTCCTCTGCACTTCACATCCCCGTCTCACCGCAGTGTGAGAAATCTCTCACCCCTTCACCCCTCTCTGCATTGTCAGAAATTGCTAATCTCTTCACACCGCCTCACTGCTGTGTGAGAAATTCCTCACCCCTTCACCCCCCCCATCCAAAGTGTGAGAATTTCCTCACACCTTCATCGCCCCTTACCGAGGTGTGAGAAATTCATCACCCCTCCACCCTCCCTCACCACAGTGTGAAAAATTCCTCACCCCTTCATATCCCCGTCTCACCGCTGTGTGAGAAATATCTCACCCCTTCACCCCTCTCTACAGTGTCAGAAATTCCTAATCCCTTCACACCCCCCTCACTGCTGTGTGAGAAATTCCTCACCCCTTCACCCCCCCTCTCCACATTGTGAGAGATTCCTCACCCCTTCACCCCCCATCTCCACAGTGTGAGAAATTCCTCACCCCTTCACCCCCCCCTCCGCTGTGTGAGAAATTCCTCACCACTCCATGCCAGCCTCTCCAAAGTGTGAGAAATTCCTCACCCCTTCACCCCCCCCATCCAAAGTGTGAGAATTTCCTCACCCTTTCACCCCATCTCCGCAGTGTGAGAAATTTCTCACCTCTTCACGCCCCCCTCACCACCGTGTGAGAAATTTCTCACCCCTTCCCCCCCTCACTTCAGTGTGAGAAATTCCTCACACCTTCATCGCCCCTCACTGCGGTGTGAGTCATTCCTCTCCCCTTCCCCCCAGCCCCTCCACAGTGTGAGAAATTCCTAACCCCTCTGTCCCAGCCCTTCCGCAGTGTGAGAAATTAATCACGCCTTCATCCCCCCCTCACCACAGTGTGAGAGATTCCTCAACCCTTCACCCCCCCCCCTCACTGCAGTGAGGGAAATTCCTCACCCCTCCACCCTCCCTCACCATAGTGTGAGAAATTCCTCACCCCTTCACAACCCCGTCTAACCGCTGTGTGAGAAATTCTTCACCCCTTCACCCCCCTCTCCACACTGTGAGAAATTCCTCACCCCTTTACCCATCCTGTGCAGTCTGAGAAATGAGAAATTCCTCACCCCTTCACTCCCCCTCTCCACAGTGTGAGAAATTCCTTACCCCTTCACTCCCCCTCTGCCATGTGAGAAATTCCTCACCCCTTTATCCATCCTGTGCAGTCTGAGAAATTCCTTACCCCTTCACTCCCCCTCTGCCATGTGAGAAATTCCACACCCCTTCACCCTCCCTCACCGCAGTGTGAGAAATTCCTCAACCCTTCACCCCCTCTCCGCAGTGTGAGAAATTCCTCACCCCTTCACCCCCTCTCCGCAGTGCGCGAAATTCCTCATCCCTTCACATCCTTGTCTCACCGCTGTGTGAGAAATTCCTCCACCCTTCACCCCCAGCTCTGCATGTGAGAAATTCCTCACCCCTCAGTCCCAGGTCCCAGCCGCTCCGCAGTGTGAGAAATTCCTCACCCCTTCACCCACCCTCACCACTGTGTGAGAAATTCCTCATCCCTTCACCCCCCTCCCCACACTGTGAGAAATTCCTCACCCCTTCTCCAAAGCTCTCCGCAGTGTGAGAAATTGCTCACCCCTTCTCCTCCCCCTCACTGCAGTCTGAGAAATTCCTCATACTTTCACCCCATCTCCGCAGTGTGAGAAATTCCTCACCTCTTCACACCCCTCTCCGCAGTGTGAGGAATTCATCACCCCTCTAGCCTCCCTCACCACAGTTTGAGAAATTCCTCAACCCTTCACATCTCCATCTCACCGCTGTGTGAGAAATTTCTCACCCCTTCACCCCCCCTCTCCAAAGTGTGAGAAATTCCACACCACTTTCCCCCCCTCTCCAAAGTGTGCAAAATTTCTCACCCCTTCACCACCCCTCTCCTCAGTGTGAGAAATTCCTCACCCCTTCACCCCCACTTTCCACAGTGTGAGAAATACCTCACCCCTTCTTCGCCCCTCACCACATTGTGAGAAATTCCTCACTACTTCACACCCCTCTCCACAGTGTGAGAAATTCCTCACCCCCTCAACCCCCCCTCTCCTTAGTGTGAGAGATACCTCACCCCTTCACCCCCCCTCTCCACAGTGTGAGAATTTCCTCACCCCTTCACCCCCCTTCTCCGTAGTGTGAGAATTTCCTCACCCCTTCAACCCCCTCACCACAGTGTGAGAAATTCCTCACCGCTCCACACTCCCTCACCGCTGTGTGAGAAATTTCTCACCCCTTCACCCCTCTCTGCAGTGTCAGAAATTCTTAATCCCTTCGCACCCCCCTCACTGCTGTGTGAGAAATTCCTCACCCCTTCACCCCCCCTCTCCACAGTGTGAGAAAATCCTCACCCCTTCACCCCCCATCTCCACAGTGTGAGAAATTCCTCACCCCTTCACCCCCCCTCACCACAGTGTGAGAAATTCCTCACCCCTTCACCCCCCCTCACTGCTGTGTGAGAAATTCCTCACCCCTTCACCCCCCCCTCTCCACATTGTGAGAGATTCCTCACCCCTTCACCCCCCCTCTCCACAGTGTGAGAAATTCCTCACCCTTCACCCCCCCCTCCGCTGTGTGAGAAATTCCTCACCACTCCATGCCAGCCTCTCCAAAGTGTGAGAAATTCCTCACCCTTTCACCCCATCTCCGCAGTGTGAGAAATTCCTCACCCCTTCTCCAACCCTCTCCGCAGTGTGAGAAATTCCTCACCCCCTTCTCCAACCCTCTCCGCAGTGTGAGAAATTGCTCACCCCCTTCTCCAACCCTCTCCGCAGTGTGAGAAATTGCTCACCCCGTCACATCCCCTTCACTGCAGTCTGAGAAATTCCTCACCTCTTCACCCCATCTCCGCAGTGTGAGAAATTCCTCACCACTTCACACCCCTCTCCGCAGTGTGAGAAATTCCCCACCCCTCTCTATAGTGTGAGAAATTCCTCACCCCTTCACCCCCCCCCCCCCCACTGCAATGTACGAAATTCCACACCCCTCCACCCTCCCTCACCACAGTGTGAGAAATTCCTCACCCCTTCACCCCCCCCCCTCTCCACAGTGTGAGACATTCCTCACCCCTTCACATCCCAGTCTCACCGCTGTGTGAGAAATTTCTCACCCCTTCACTCCCCCTCTGCAGTGTCAGCAATTCCTCACCCCTTCACCCCCCTCTCCAAAGTGTGAGAAATTCCTCACCCCTTCACCCCCCTCTCCAAAGTGTGAGAAATTCCTCACCTCTTCACCCCGCCTCTCCACAGTGTGAGAAATTCCTCACCTCTTCACCCCGCCTCTCCACAGTGTGAGAAATTCCTCACCTCTTCACCCCCCCTCACCGCAGTGTGAGAAATTACTCACCCTTTCATCCCATCTCCGCAGTGTGAGAAATTCCTCACCCCTTCACCCCCTCTCCACAGTGTGAGAAATTCCTCACCCCTTCTCCACCCCTCTCTATAGTGTGAGAAATTACTCACCCCTTCACCCCCCCTCACTGCAATGTGAAAAATTCCACACCCCTCCACCCTCCCTCACCACAGTGTGAGAAATTCCTCACCCCTTCACCCCCCCTCACTGCAATGTGAAAAATTCCACACCCCTCCACCCTCCCTCACCACAGTGTGAGAAATTCCTCACCCCTTCACCGCACCCCCCCCCCCTCCACGGTGTGAGACATTCCTCACCCCTTCACCCCCACCCTCTTCAGTTTGAGAAATTCCTCACCCCTTTACTCCCCCTCTGCAGTCTGAGAAATTCCACACCCCTCCACCCTCCATCACCGCAGTGTGAGAAATTCCTCACACCTTCACCCCGCCTCACTGCAGTGTGAGAAGTTCCTCACCCCTCCACACTCCCTCACCACAGTGTGAGAAATTTCTCACCGCTTCAACCCTCTCTGCAGTGTCAGAAATTCCTAATCCCTTCACACCCCCTCACTGCTGTGTGAGACTTTCCTCACCCCTTCACCCCCCCCTCTCCAAAGTGTGAGAAATTCCTCACCCTTTCACCCCATCTCCGCAGTGTGAGAAATTCCTCACCCCTTTACACCCCCCCTCACCGCCGTGTGAGAAATTCCTCACCCTTTCACCCCATCTCCGCAGTGTGAGACTTTCCTCACCCCTTCACCCCCCCCACCCCTCTCCACAGTGTGAGAAATTTCTCACCCTTTCACCTCTCTCTGCAGTGTCAGAAATTCCTAATCCCTTCACACCCCCCTCACTGCTGTGTGAGAAATACCTCACCCCTTCACCCCCCCTCTCCGCAGTGTGAGAAATTGTTCACCCCTTCTCCTCCCCCTCACTGCAGTCTGAGAAATTCCTCATACTTTCACCCCATCTCCGCAATGTGAGAAATTCCTCACCACTTCACACCCTGCTCTCTCCAATGTGTGAGAAATTCCTCACCTCTTCACCTCTCCTCACCGCAGTGTGAGAAATTACTCACCCTTTCATCCCATCTCCGCAGTGTGAGAAATTCCTCACCCCTTCACCCCCTCTCCACAGTGTGAGAAATTCATCAACCCTTCTCTCCCCCTCTCCACAGTGTGAGAAATTCCTCACCCCTTCACCCTGCCACACCGCAGTGTAAGAAATTCCTCAATCCTTCATCCCCACTCTGCAGTGTGAGAAATTCCTCACCCCTCCATACCAGCCCCTCTGCAGTGTGAGAAATTCATCACCTCTTCACCCACCCTCACAGTGTGAGAAATTCCTCACCCCTCCACCCTCCCTCACCGCTGTGTGAGAAATTCCTCACCCCTTCACCCTCCCTCACCGCTGTGTGAGAAATTTCTCACCCCTTCACCCCTCTCTGCAGTGTCAGAAATTCCTAATACCTTCACACCCCCCTCACTGCTGTGTGAGAAATTCCTCACCCCTTCACCCCCCTCTCCAAAGTGTGAGAATTTCCTCACCCTTTCACCCCCATCTCTGCAGTGTGAGAAATTTCTCACCCCTTCACGCCCCCCCTCACCACCATGTGAGAAATTTCTCACCCCTTCACCCCCTCACTACAGTGTGAGAAATTCCTCACACCTTCATCGCCCCTCACTGCAGTGTGAGACATTCCTCTCCCCTTCCCCCCAGCCCCTCCACAGTGTGAGAAATTCCTCACCCTTCACACCCCTTCACCACAGTGTGAGAAATTCCTCACCCCTCCACCCTCCCTCACCATAGTGTGAGAAATTCCTCAACCCTTCACATCCCCGTCTCACTGCTGTGTGAGAAATTCCTCACCCCTTCACCCCCCTCTCCACACTGTGAGAAATTTCTCACCCCTTCAGAACCGCTCTACACAGTGTGAGAAATTCCTCACCCCTTCTCCAAAGCTCTCCACAGTGTGAGAAATTCGTCACCCCTTCACCCTGTCTCACCGCAGTGAGACATTCCTCACCCCTTCACCTCCCTCTCCACAGTGTGAGACATTCCTCACCCCTTCACCTCCCTCTCCACAGTGTGAGACATTCCTCACCCCTTCACCTCCCTCTCCACAGTGTGAGAAATTCCTCACACCTTTACCCACCCTCTGCAGTGTGAGAAATTGCTCACCCCTTCTCCACACGCTCACCGCAGTGTGAGACATTCCTCACCCTTTCACCCCATCTCCGCAGTGTGAGAATTTCCTCACCCCTTCATCCCCCTCTCCATAGTGTGAGAAATTCCTCACACCTTCATCGCCCCTCACTGCGGTGTGAGACATTCCTCACCCCTTCACCCCAACCACTCTGCAGTGTGAGAAGTTGCTCACCCCTTCTCCACACACTCACCGCAGTGTGAGACATTCCTCACCCTTTCACCCCATCTCCGCAGTGTGAGAATTTCCTCACCCCTTCATCCCCCTCTCCATAGTGTGAGAAATTCCTCACACCTTCATCGCCCCTCACTGCGGTGTGAGACATTCCTCACCACTTCACCCCAACCACTCTGCAGTGTGAGAAATTCCTCACCCTTCAGCCCCCCTCCCCACACTGTGAGAAATTCCTCACCCCTTCTCCAAAGCTCTCCGCAGTGTTAGAAGTTGCTCACCCCTTCTCCTCCCCCTCACTGCAGTCTGAGAAATTCCTCATACTTTCACCCCATCTCCGCAATGTGAAATTCCTCACCATTTCACACCCTGCTCTCTCCAATGTGTGAGAAATTCCTCACCCCCTCACCCCCCTGTCCGCAGTGTGAGAAATTCCCCACCCTTCACCTCCCCCCTCCACAGTGTGAGAAATTCCTCACCTCTTTCCCCCTTCTCCGCAGTGTGAGAAATTCCTCACCGCTTCACCCCTCCTCACTACAGTGTGAGAATTTACTCACCCTTTCATCCCACCTCCGCAGTGTGAGAAATTGCTCACCCCTTCTCCACCCGCTCACCGCAGTGTGAGAAATTCCTCAGCCTTTCACCCCATCTCCGCAGTGTGAGAAATTCCTCACCCCTTCCCCACAGCCCCTCCACAGTGTGAGAAATTCCTCACGCCTTCATCCCCCCCTCACCACAATGTGAGAGATTCCTCAACCCTTCACCCCCCCCCCCCCACTGCAGTGAGAGAAATTCCTCACCACTCCACCCTCCCTCACCGCAGTGTGAGAAATTCCTCACCACTCCACCCTCCCTCACCGCAGTGTGAGAAATTCCTCACCACTCCACCCTCCCTCACCGCAGTGTGAGAAATTCCTCACCCCTTCACCCCCACTTTCCACAGTGTGAGAAATACCTCATCCCTTCACGCCCCCTCTCCACTCTGTGAGAATTTCCTCAACCCTTCAGCTCCCCTCCTCATCGCAATGTGAGAAATTCCTCTGCACTTCACATCCCCGTCTCACCGCAGTGTGAGAAATCTCTCACCCCTTCACCCCTCTCTGCATTGTCAGAAATTGCTAATCTCTTCACACCGCCTCACTGCTGTGTGAGAAATTCCTCACCCCTTCACCCCCCCCATCCAAAGTGTGAGAATTTCCTCACACCTTCATCGCCCCTTACCGAGGTGTGAGAAATTCATCACCCCTCCACCCTCCCTCACCACAGTGTGAAAAATTCCTCACCCCTTCATATCCCCGTCTCACCGCTGTGTGAGAAATATCTCACCCCTTCACCCCTCTCTACAGTGTCAGAAATTCCTAATCCCTTCACACCCCCCTCACTGCTGTGTGAGAAATTCCTCACCCCTTCACCCCCCCTCTCCACATTGTGAGAGATTCCTCACCCCTTCACCCCCCATCTCCACAGTGTGAGAAATTCCTCACCCCTTCACCCCCCCCTCCGCTGTGTGAGAAATTCCTCACCACTCCATGCCAGCCTCTCCAAAGTGTGAGAAATTCCTCACCCCTTCACCCCCCCCATCCAAAGTGTGAGAATTTCCTCACCCTTTCACCCCATCTCCGCAGTGTGAGAAATTTCTCACCTCTTCACGCCCCCCTCACCACCGTGTGAGAAATTTCTCACCCCTTCCCCCCCTCACTTCAGTGTGAGAAATTCCTCACACCTTCATCGCCCCTCACTGCGGTGTGAGTCATTCCTCTCCCCTTCCCCCCAGCCCCTCCACAGTGTGAGAAATTCCTAACCCCTCTGTCCCAGCCCTTCCGCAGTGTGAGAAATTAATCACGCCTTCATCCCCCCCTCACCACAGTGTGAGAGATTCCTCAACCCTTCACCCCCCCCCTCACTGCAGTGAGGGAAATTCCTCACCCCTCCACCCTCCCTCACCATAGTGTGAGAAATTCCTCACCCCTTCACAACCCCGTCTAACCGCTGTGTGAGAAATTCTTCACCCCTTCACCCCCCTCTCCACACTGTGAGAAATTCCTCACCCCTTTACCCATCCTGTGCAGTCTGAGAAATGAGAAATTCCTCACCCCTTCACTCCCCCTCTCCACAGTGTGAGAAATTCCTTACCCCTTCACTCCCCCTCTGCCATGTGAGAAATTCCTCACCCCCTTTATCCATCCTGTGCAGTCTGAGAAATTCCTTACCCCTTCACTCCCCCTCTGCCATGTGAGAAATTCCACACCCCTTCACCCTCCCTCACCGCAGTGTGAGAAATTCCTCAACCCTTCACCCCCTCTCCGCAGTGTGAGAAATTCCTCACCCCTTCACCCCCTCTCCGCAGTGCGCGAAATTCCTCATCCCTTCACATCCTTGTCTCACCGCTGTGTGAGAAATTCCTCCACCCTTCACCCCCAGCTCTGCATGTGAGAAATTCCTCACCCCTCAGTCCCAGGTCCCAGCCGCTCCGCAGTGTGAGAAATTCCTCACCCCTTCACCCACCCTCACCACTGTGTGAGAAATTCCTCATCCCTTCACCCCCCTCCCCACACTGTGAGAAATTCCTCACCCCTTCTCCAAAGCTCTCCGCAGTGTGAGAAATTGCTCACCCCTTCTCCTCCCCCTCACTGCAGTCTGAGAAATTCCTCATACTTTCACCCCATCTCCGCAGTGTGAGAAATTCCTCACCTCTTCACACCCCTCTCCGCAGTGTGAGGAATTCATCACCCCTCTAGCCTCCCTCACCACAGTTTGAGAAATTCCTCAACCCTTCACATCTCCATCTCACCGCTGTGTGAGAAATTTCTCACCCCTTCACCCCCCCTCTCCAAAGTGTGAGAAATTCCACACCACTTTCCCCCCCTCTCCAAAGTGTGCAAAATTTCTCACCCCTTCACCACCCCTCTCCTCAGTGTGAGAAATTCCTCACCCCTTCACCCCCACTTTCCACAGTGTGAGAAATACCTCACCCCTTCTTCGCCCCTCACCACATTGTGAGAAATTCCTCACTACTTCACACCCCTCTCCACAGTGTGAGAAATTCCTCACCCCCTCAACCCCCCCTCTCCTTAGTGTGAGAGATACCTCACCCCTTCACCCCCCCTCTCCACAGTGTGAGAATTTCCTCACCCCTTCACCCCCCTTCTCCGTAGTGTGAGAATTTCCTCACCCCTTCAACCCCCTCACCACAGTGTGAGAAATTCCTCACCGCTCCACACTCCCTCACCGCTGTGTGAGAAATTTCTCACCCCTTCACCCCTCTCTGCAGTGTCAGAAATTCTTAATCCCTTCGCACCCCCCTCACTGCTGTGTGAGAAATTCCTCACCCCTTCACCCCCCCTCTCCACAGTGTGAGAAAATCCTCACCCCTTCACCCCCCATCTCCACAGTGTGAGAAATTCCTCACCCCTTCACCCCCCCTCACCACAGTGTGAGAAATTCCTCACCCCTTCACCCCCCCTCACTGCTGTGTGAGAAATTCCTCACCCCTTCACCCCCCCCTCTCCACATTGTGAGAGATTCCTCACCCCTTCACCCCCCCTCTCCACAGTGTGAGAAATTCCTCACCCTTCACCCCCCCCTCCGCTGTGTGAGAAATTCCTCACCACTCCATGCCAGCCTCTCCAAAGTGTGAGAAATTCCTCACCCTTTCACCCCATCTCCGCAGTGTGAGAAATTCCTCACCCCTTCTCCAACCCTCTCCGCAGTGTGAGAAATTCCTCACCCCCTTCTCCAACCCTCTCCGCAGTGTGAGAAATTGCTCACCCCCTTCTCCAACCCTCTCCGCAGTGTGAGAAATTGCTCACCCCGTCACATCCCCTTCACTGCAGTCTGAGAAATTCCTCACCTCTTCACCCCATCTCCGCAGTGTGAGAAATTCCTCACCACTTCACACCCCTCTCCGCAGTGTGAGAAATTCCCCACCCCTCTCTATAGTGTGAGAAATTCCTCACCCCTTCACCCCCCCCCCCCCCCACTGCAATGTACGAAATTCCACACCCCTCCACCCTCCCTCACCACAGTGTGAGAAATTCCTCACCCCTTCACCCCCCCCCCTCTCCACAGTGTGAGACATTCCTCACCCCTTCACATCCCAGTCTCACCGCTGTGTGAGAAATTTCTCACCCCTTCACTCCCCCTCTGCAGTGTCAGCAATTCCTCACCCCTTCACCCCCCTCTCCAAAGTGTGAGAAATTCCTCACCCCTTCACCCCCCTCTCCAAAGTGTGAGAAATTCCTCACCTCTTCACCCCGCCTCTCCACAGTGTGAGAAATTCCTCACCTCTTCACCCCGCCTCTCCACAGTGTGAGAAATTCCTCACCTCTTCACCCCCCCTCACCGCAGTGTGAGAAATTACTCACCCTTTCATCCCATCTCCGCAGTGTGAGAAATTCCTCACCCCTTCACCCCCTCTCCACAGTGTGAGAAATTCCTCACCCCTTCTCCACCCCTCTCTATAGTGTGAGAAATTACTCACCCCTTCACCCCCCCTCACTGCAATGTGAAAAATTCCACACCCCTCCACCCTCCCTCACCACAGTGTGAGAAATTCCTCACCCCTTCACCCCCCCTCACTGCAATGTGAAAAATTCCACACCCCTCCACCCTCCCTCACCACAGTGTGAGAAATTCCTCACCCCTTCACCGCACCCCCCCCCCTCCACGGTGTGAGACATTCCTCACCCCTTCACCCCCACCCTCTTCAGTTTGAGAAATTCCTCACCCCTTTACTCCCCCTCTGCAGTCTGAGAAATTCCACACCCCTCCACCCTCCATCACCGCAGTGTGAGAAATTCCTCACACCTTCACCCCGCCTCACTGCAGTGTGAGAAGTTCCTCACCCCTCCACACTCCCTCACCACAGTGTGAGAAATTTCTCACCGCTTCAACCCTCTCTGCAGTGTCAGAAATTCCTAATCCCTTCACACCCCCTCACTGCTGTGTGAGACTTTCCTCACCCCTTCACCCCCCCCCTCTCCAAAGTGTGAGAAATTCCTCACCCTTTCACCCCATCTCCGCAGTGTGAGAAATTCCTCACCCCTTTACACCCCCCCTCACCGCCGTGTGAGAAATTCCTCACCCTTTCACCCCATCTCCGCAGTGTGAGACTTTCCTCACCCCTTCACCCCCCCCACCCCTCTCCACAGTGTGAGAAATTTCTCACCCTTTCACCTCTCTCTGCAGTGTCAGAAATTCCTAATCCCTTCACACCCCCCTCACTGCTGTGTGAGAAATACCTCACCCCTTCACCCCCCCTCTCCGCAGTGTGAGAAATTGTTCACCCCTTCTCCTCCCCCTCACTGCAGTCTGAGAAATTCCTCATACTTTCACCCCATCTCCGCAATGTGAGAAATTCCTCACCACTTCACACCCTGCTCTCTCCAATGTGTGAGAAATTCCTCACCTCTTCACCTCTCCTCACCGCAGTGTGAGAAATTACTCACCCTTTCATCCCATCTCCGCAGTGTGAGAAATTCCTCACCCCTTCACCCCCTCTCCACAGTGTGAGAAATTCATCAACCCTTCTCTCCCCCTCTCCACAGTGTGAGAAATTCCTCACCCCTTCACCCTGCCACACCGCAGTGTAAGAAATTCCTCAATCCTTCATCCCCACTCTGCAGTGTGAGAAATTCCTCACCCCTCCATACCAGCCCCTCCGCAGTGTGAGAAATTCATCACCTCTTCACCCACCCTCACAGTGTGAGAAATTCCTCACCCCTCCACCCTCCCTCACCGCTGTGTGAGAAATTCCTCACCCCTTCACCCTCCCTCACCGCTGTGTGAGAAATTTCTCACCCCTTCACCCCTCTCTGCAGTGTCAGAAATTCCTAATACCTTCACACCCCCTCACTGCTGTGTGAGAAATTCCTCACCCCTTCACCCCCCTCTCCAAAGTGTGAGAATTTCCTCACCCTTTCACCCCCATCTCTGCAGTGTGAGAAATTTCTCACCCCTTCACGCCCCCCCTCACCACCATGTGAGAAATTTCTCACCCCTTCACCCCCTCACTACAGTGTGAGAAATTCCTCACACCTTCATCGCCCCTCACTGCAGTGTGAGACATTCCTCTCCCCTTCCCCCCAGCCCCTCCACAGTGTGAGAAATTCCTCACCCTTCACACCCCTTCACCACAGTGTGAGAAATTCCTCACCCCTCCACCCTCCCTCACCATAGTGTGAGAAATTCCTCAACCCTTCACATCCCCGTCTCACTGCTGTGTGAGAAATTCCTCACCCCTTCACCCCCCTCTCCACACTGTGAGAAATTTCTCACCCCTTCAGAACCGCTCTACACAGTGTGAGAAATTCCTCACCCCTTCTCCAAAGCTCTCCACAGTGTGAGAAATTCGTCACCCCTTCACCCTGTCTCACCGCAGTGAGACATTCCTCACCCCTTCACCTCCCTCTCCACAGTGTGAGACATTCCTCACCCCTTCACCTCCCTCTCCACAGTGTGAGACATTCCTCACCCCTTCACCTCCCTCTCCACAGTGTGAGAAATTCCTCACACCTTTACCCACCCTCTGCAGTGTGAGAAATTGCTCACCCCTTCTCCACACGCTCACCGCAGTGTGAGACATTCCTCACCCTTTCACCCCATCTCCGCAGTGTGAGAATTTCCTCACCCCTTCATCCCCCTCTCCATAGTGTGAGAAATTCCTCACACCTTCATCGCCCCTCACTGCAGTGTGAGACATTCCTCACCCCTTCACCCCAACCACTCTGCAGTGTGAGAAGTTGCTCACCCCTTCTCCACACACTCACCGCAGTGTGAGACATTCCTCACCCTTTCACCCCATCTCCGCAGTGTGAGAATTTCCTCACCCCTTCATCCCCCTCTCCATAGTGTGAGAAATTCCTCACACCTTCATCGCCCCTCACTGCGGTGTGAGACATTCCTCACCACTTCACCCCCAACCACTCTGCAGTGTGAGAAATTCCTCACCCTTCAGCCCCCCTCCCCACACTGTGAGAAATTCCTCACCCCTTCTCCAAAGCTCTCCGCAGTGTTAGAAGTTGCTCACCCCTTCTCCTCCCCCTCACTGCAGTCTGAGAAATTCCTCATACTTTCACCCCATCTCCGCAATGTGAAATTCCTCACCATTTCACACCCTGCTCTCTCCAATGTGTGAGAAATTCCTCACCCCCTCACCCCCCTGTCCGCAGTGTGAGAAATTCCCCACCCTTCACCTCCCCCCTCCACAGTGTGAGAAATTCCTCACCTCTTTCCCCCTTCTCCGCAGTGTGAGAAATTCCTCACCGCTTCACCCCTCCTCACTACAGTGTGAGAATTTACTCACCCTTTCATCCCACCTCCGCAGTGTGAGAAATTGCTCACCCCTTCTCCACCCGCTCACCGCAGTGTGAGAAATTCCTCAGCCTTTCACCCCATCTCCGCAGTGTGAGAAATTCCTCACCCCTTCCCCACAGCCCCTCCACAGTGTGAGAAATTCCTCACGCCTTCATCCCCCCCTCACCACAATGTGAGAGATTCCTCAACCCTTCACCCCCCCCCCCCACTGCAGTGAGAGAAATTCCTCACCACTCCACCCTCCCTCACCGCAGTGTGAGAAATTCCTCACCACTCCACCCTCCCTCACCGCAGTGTGAGAAATTCCTCACCACTCCACCCTCCCTCACCGCAGTGTGAGAAATTCCTCACCCCTTCACCCCCCTCTCCGCAGTGTGAGAAATTCCCCACCCCTTCACCCCCCTCTCCACAGTGTGAGAAATTCCTCACCCCTTCTCCTCCCCCTCACTGCAGTCTGAGAAATTCCTCATACTTTCACCCCATCTCCGCAGTGTGAGAAATTCCTCACCCTTCAGCCCCCCTCCCCACAGTTTTAGAAATTCCTCACCTCTTCACCCCCCTCTCCCAAGTGTGAGAAATTCCTCACCCACTCACCCCTCCTCACCGCAGTGTGAGAAATTACTCACCCTTTCACCCATCTCTGCAGTGTGAGAAATTCCTAACCCCTCTGTCCCAGCTCCTCCGCAGTGTGAGAAATTCATCACCCCATCACCCCGCCTCACTGCAGTGTGAGAAATTCATCACCCCTCCACACTCCCTCACCACAGTGTGAGAAATTTCTCACCCCTTCACCCCTCTCTGCAGTGTCAGAAATTCCTAATCCCTTCACACCCCCTCACTGCTGTGTGAGAAAATCCTCATCCTTTCACCCCCCCCTCCAAAGTGTGAGAAATTCCTCACCTCTTCACCCCCCCCTCACCGCAGTGTGAGAAATTACTCACCCTTTCATCCCATCTCCGTAGTGTGAGACATTCCTCACCCCTTCACCTCCCTCTCCACAGTGTGAGAAATTCCTCACCCCTTCTCCACACGCTCACCGCAGTGTGAGAAATTCCTCATCCCTTCACTCCCAACACCGCAGTGTGAGAAATTCCTCACCCCTTCAACCCACCCACTCTGCAGTGTGAGAAATTCCTCACCCCTTCAACCCACCCGCCGCAGTGTGAGAAATTCCTCACACGTTCAGCCCAGCTCTCCACAGTGTGAGAAATTCTTCACCCCTTCACTCCCCCTCTCCATAGTGTGAGAAATTCTTCACCCCTTCACTCCCCCTCTCCACAGTGTGAGAAATTCCTCAACCCTTTACCCCCCCCCCCCACTCTGCAGTGTGAGAATTTCCTCAACCCTTTAGACCCCCTCTCCGCAGTGTGAGAAATTCCTCACCCCTTCACGTGCCCTCTCCACAGTGTGAGAAATATCTCACCCCTTCACGTGCCCTCTCCACAGTGTGAGAAATACCTCACCCCTTCTCCACCCCTCAAAGCAGTGTGAGAATTTCCTTACCAATTCACACCCCTATCTTTCCACCGTGTGAGAAATTACTCACCCCTTCACCTCCTCATCGCAGTGTGAGAAATTCCTCACAACTTCACCCCCCTCACAGCAGTGTGAGAAATTCTTCACCCCTTCACCCCACTTCCGCAGTTTGAGAAATGACCCATCCCTTCTCCCCCCCCCCGCCCCCTCACCACTTCACCCCTCTCCGCAGTGTGAAAAATTCCTCACCCCTTCTCCACCCCTCAAAGCAGTGTGAGAAATTCCTCACCAATTCACACCCCTGTCTCTCCACCGTGTGAGAAATTACTCACCCCTTCACCTCCTCATCGCAGTGTGAGAAATTCCTCATCGCAGTGTGAGAAATTCCTCACAACTTCACCCCCCCCCACAGCAGTGTGAGGAATTCCTCACCCCTTCACCCCCTCGTCGCAGTGTGAGAAATTCCTCATCGCAGTGTGAGAAATTCCTCACAACTTCACCCCCCCCCCACAGCAGTGTGAGGAATTCCTCACCCCTTCACCCCCTCATCGCAGTGTGAGAAATTCTTCACCCCTTCACCCCACTTCCGAAGTTTGAGAAATGACTCACCCCTTCTACCCCCACCCTCGCTGCAGCATGAGAACTTCCTCATCACTTCACATCCCCTCACCGCTGTGTGAGAACTTCCTCACCACTTCACCCCTCTCCGCAGTGTGAAAAATTCCTCACCCCTTCACCCCCGCTCACCAGAGTGTGGGAATTCCTCACCCCTTCACCCCCCCACTCCGCCAGTGAGAAATTACTCACCCCTTCAACTTCCCCTTGTCTCCGCAGTGTGAGATATTCCTCACCACTTCACCCCCCCTCCCTGCAATGTGAGAACTTCCTCACCTCTTCACCCCACCTCCACAGTGTAAGAAATTCCTCGCCCCTTCACCACCTGTCCGCATAGTGAGAAATTCCTCACCTCTTCACTCCCCGTCCACGCAATGTGAGAAATTCCTCATCCCATCCACCCCCTCAGCAGTTTGTGAAATTCCTCACTCCCTCTCACCACAGTGTGTGAAATTCCTCACTCCTTCACTACCCCTCCCCACAGTGTGAGAAATTCCTCACCCCTTCACTCCCCCTATCCACAGTGTGAGAAATTCCTCACCCCTTCACTCCCCCTCTCCACAGTGTGTGAAATTCCTCACCCCTTTACCCCGCAGTGATGTGTGAGAATTTCCTCACCCCTTCACTCCCCCTCCGCAGTGTGTGAAATTTCTCACCCCTTCACCATTATCACCGCAGTGTGAGAAATTCCTCACCTCTTCAACCCCCATCACTGCAGTGTGAAATTGTCCTCAACCCTTCACCCCTCCCCTCCGCAATGTGAGAAATTACTCACCCCTTCACCTTCCCCCCATCTCCGCCGT
Organism: Carcharodon carcharias; assembly: GCF_017639515.1. Taxonomy (NCBI): domain Eukaryota; kingdom Metazoa; phylum Chordata; class Chondrichthyes; order Lamniformes; family Lamnidae; genus Carcharodon; species Carcharodon carcharias. The sequence goes on from NC_054479.1 coordinate 60,094,637, forward strand.
GTGAGATATTCCTCATCTCATCACCTCCCTACCTGCAGTGTAAGAAATTCCTCGCCCCTTAACCCCCCCGTCTCCACAATGTGAGAAATTCCTCATCCCAGCCACCCCATCTCTGCAGTTTGAGGAATTCGCACTCCTTCACTCCTCCCTCTCCGCAGTGTGAGAAATTCCTCACCCCTACACCCACCCCTCCGCAATCTGAGAAATTCTTCACCACTTCACCCCCTCTCTCCACTGTGTGAGAAATTCCTCACCCCCCCTCCACAGTGTGAGAAATTCCTCAGCCCTTCACCCCCCTCTCCACAGAGTCAGAAATTCCTCACCCCTTCATCCCCCCCTCACCACAGTCTGAGAATGTCCTCACCCCTTCACTCCCCCTCTCTCCACAGTGTGAGAAATTCCTCACCCCTCCATCCCCCCTCACCACAGTCTGAGAATGTCCTCACCCCTTCACCCCCACACCACAGTGTGAGAAATTCCTCACCCCTTCCACCCCCCACCGCTGTGTGAGAAATTTCTCCCTCCCACCCCACCAGTAATTTCTAGCATCTCCAAAGCAATTCCATCACCAATCACATGCTGTCTATTACTAAAAGACCATTGCCTCTGGAATATTCTGCCCCTCCGTCTTTTTTAACACCCACTTTCCTTTCCCAGCACTTGGCTAGGCATGCTCAGGAGATGCAGAATCTGCCCGTTCACCACCTCTCCCACTATTACCCATGACCCCAAACTCTAATGGGTTCAAGAGCATTTGACTTTAGCGCCCCCCACCTTAGTGTAATGCATTTACTGTCCTGGGCCGAGGCTGCGGCGACATCACCTTGCTGAAAATCTCTGTTCTGTCCCCGATTGCAACAAGCACAATTATCATCCAAAAACTTGACACTGAGACACACAAAGGGATATGAGGACACCTGGCCAAAATTTGTGTCAATAAATGTAGGTTTTAAGGAGCATCTTAGAGCAGGAGAGAGAGGGGAAGAAACAAAGGTGAGTTAGAGAGTGGGGCCTAAATAGGGTTGCCAACACACCAGGATTGGCCTGGAGTCTTCAGGAATGGAAGATCAATCTCCAGGATACTGCTGTGTGCAACCCTGGAGGAAAATCATTGGGTCATTATAAAAATTATTTATGTCATTTTCTTTGACCATTTCTATTTACCAGATATACAAATATTGAAAATGGGAAAGGGCTGTTTGATTGATAGTCAAGAATCACCCAATTGCGTAATGAGTCTTTATGCTGTCCAGTTGGTGTAGGAAGACAGTGCGTCACAAGGATGGATGTGTGGGTCGACTAATGGCTGGAGCCTGGGGGCAACCTCCAGGAATACATTTAATCACAGTTGGCAACCCTTGGTCTAATCCCCCCATTCTCCAGGAAGCATTTCCCAGCTCACTTCATTTCTTTTCCTGTGTGTATTTATTTTGCCACTTGTTTTGCTCTATTTTCAATGCTGTAATATTCTCCAATCCCCAAGGAAGCCACTCGCTTTGACTGCCTGACCTCTGTTTCATCACAGACCCACTGACTCTGAGGGTTTTTCCGGACATTCTGTGCTCCCTCATGGCTCTTGGGCAGTGCTACCTTTTGCCTTCTCCACTTGGGCCCCTCCCTCAGCCCGCTGCTACCCCATCGCCGTCAGCCCTTTGGCTCATTGTGGCCGGGGTATAAAAGGGTCTAAGTATGGTTGGCAAAGAGAAAAAAAGCCTTTCAATTGAACATGCAGCCTGCAACATGACCTTGGTATAACAGTGGAATGATGTGCGGTGACTAAACATTTCAAAGGCAGCCTGTTTGTATCAACACTTAATGAACAGAATTCATGACTTTGAACCACTTATGTCAAAGTAACATTGGCCTAATTTCTGATTTGTTAGCCTGTCCCTTTTACCTATGTTGTACACAGACTGCAGATTCTATATTCTTCTTCTCACACGCTCGTTTTTACAGGATGAGTCAGCACCAGACAGTCTCCTTGAAGTTCGGTTCTGGAAGAAGGTAACATTGCCAATGTTCATTTTGTTGAACGCCCCAGAGCTGTGAGCTTTCTACTTTCATGCCTAGCTCCTGGCTAAGTGCAGTACTCATGGGGTGGAGTAAAGGGCCTCTGAGAGCAAGAGAAAACCTACATTTATATAGCACTGTCACCATCTCAAATGTTTCTGATATGTAACACTTCGCAGCAGCCAATTGGTGCAGAGCAAACTGCCACCAGCTGCAATACGATAATGGCTACAATGTTGATTGAGGGATAAATATTGGTCATGACCTTGGAAGAGACTCCCCTGTTCTTCGAAATAGAATTGTAACTTGGTTGCTGCACAGAAGGTGGTCATTCGCCCCGTCAGGCCCATGTGGCTTCACAGCAAGAACAATTTAGCCCATCCCACTCCCCTGCTCTTTCCCCATAGCCTGCTCTCCCTCTAGGCTGAGCAGCAACACATAAATTCCCCCCGGCCCACGCACAAGTTGGCTCCTTTAAGACACCATATGTGCACTGCTACACAAAGAAATTTAAAGGGGCGGTGCACTCAAACAAATCGGCCACACACTACAAAAGATATTAGAGGATATGTTGCCATTAGCCCTGCAAATTGGTTCTCTTCAGAAACTTATCCAATTCCCTTTTTGAAAGCCACGGTTGAATCTGGTTCGTCCATGCTCTCAGGCAGCGCATTCCAGATCCAAGACACTAGCTACGGGAAGGGTTTTCCTCATCTCACCATTGGTTCTTTTGCCAATCACACTAAGTCAATGTCCTCTCATACTCTATCCTTCCACCAATGGGAACAGTTTCTCTCTACCTACTCTGTCCAGATCCCTCATGATTTTGGATACCTCCGTCAATCCTCCTCTCAGCCTTCCCTTCTCTAAGGACAGCAACACAAGCTCCTCCCATCTATAGTGCCGCAGGATCTTTTATGTCCACCAGTGAGGGCAGAGCAGGCCTCAGTTTGACATCTCATCTGAAAGACGGTGCCTCTGACAGAGCAGTACCCCCTCAGTGCCGAACTGGAGTGGCAGCCAAGATGATGTGATCAAACCCCGGGGACTAGATTTTAGGGCCCCCTCCACCGGGCATCTATTTGGCTGTGGAGGCGGGGTGGCGGTGGGGTTGTCATGTAAAATACGATGGGTGACTTACTCCCCCCCGACCTGGTCCCCATAACGCGGCAGTCTGAACGTGGCCACTGGCCTGCCATTTTTAAATAAGTAATTCATGGGCAATTGAGCTTGTTAACAAGCCAGTTGACTTGAATATTATGCTGTCCACACCATAAAATGATTGGTGTGGGCAGGCAGGCAGGCGGGAGTGGGTAGGCCATTTTTTTAACAACCTGCTTCAAAGGCGGCAGGGGGCGGTGCATCCTTTGAGGGGTGTCCTGTGCCCATTGAGGGCAACCCCGCAAGGTGTTACCCCCATTTTGTTCCTCCTCACCTAGTCTCAAAAATAACCCCCCACCCTCCTTTGCCCCTCCCCAGACTCCCCGGTCCCTCCCCAAACAATACTCCTGACTTACCTCACTCCGGGATCCATGGCCTCTTCTTCCCGGCGCCTCCTTGCAGTCCCAGCCGTGCCCACTACTGAGTTCTGGTGCTGCTGGGACTGCTAGTGCCAATCTGATTGACTGGCTACTTTTGAGGGCGGGAATTCCTCCTAGTGGAAATCCCACTCTCACCTCTGTCATGCCCCAGGCAGCACCTCATTGCTGTGGGAGCTGCAGTGCAGGCGGTAGAGAATAGTCACCAACTGATGATAGCTCAGCTCACAAGAAAGAAGGGGGAGGGAATATGAGATAGGGGCACCATTAGAGGAAATTTCTCTCCATTCAATGCTGGTTGTCAGATAAGCAGACCGACTAAGCGGCGGGATGGAGAGACCTAAGGTGGGATTTTCTGTGCTCGCCTACCGCCACGATCTTCCAGTCCCGCCACAAGTCAATGGGCCTCTGGCTGGGGCACCGCCTCGCCCGCAGCCCTGGTGTGAGGTAGAACTGGGTGTCACCAGTGTACATGTGAAACCTGATGTGTTTTTGGATGAGGTGAACGCGAGTCAGTAAATGTCCCTACAACCACACCAACCCCCTCCACCTCTCTGTCTCTCTATCTCTCCGCCCCCCACACACACACCTTAAACCAGCTTAAATTTCAGCTCTTTCCTGGACTCGAACTCAAGTTCTGTCGAAGGGTCATGAGGACTCGAAACGTCAACTCTTTTCTTCTCCGCCGATGCTGCCAGACCTGCTGAGTTTTTCCAGGTAATTCTGTTTTTGTTTCAGTAAATGGGAAATAGGCGGAGGCCAAGGATGGATCCTTGGGAGACAAAGGGAACGGTGTGGGAGCAGGAAGAGAATCTATTGCAAGTGATTCTCTGGCTACGATTAGATTGGTAAGAATGGAAGGTGAGAGCAGTCCCACCCAGCTGGACAACAGAGGAGAGGCATTGGAGGAGGACGGAGTGGTCAAACGTGTCAAAGGCTGCAGACAAGTCGAGAAGGATGAGAAGGTCAAGTTTACCTTTGTCACAGTCACAAAGGACAGACACAAGTGTGCACACCCACATAGCTTGCTAAGCTGGTAACCAGGGCAACTGCTCTCAGCAGTATCATATCTGAATTCACTACTCAGCAAAGCATAGCAAAAGAGAGCTCAGGGTTTGGGGAGACAGAGAGAGAGGGCAGAGATAGAGAGTGAGAGACAGAAAGCAGGGCTCGGAGAGATATAGAGAAAGAGGGCAGAAAGAAGGAGAGAGAGGGTGGAGATAGAGAAAGAGAGAGTAGGACTCAGAGAGATAAAGAGAGACAGGGCAGAGATAGAGAGGGGGAGCAGGGCTTGAAGAGATATAGAGAGAGGGAGAGGGCAGAGATAGAGAGGGAGAGAGAAAGTGCAGGGCTTGGAGAGATAGAGAGAGAGAAAGGGCAGAGAGAGAGAGACAATGAGGTTTGGAGAAATGCAGGGAGAGAGAGAGAGAGGCCAGAAATAGAGAGAGAGAAAGGCCTGGAGAGATAAAGAGAGAGAGGGGACAGAGAGAGAGGGTGAGGGCGGAGATAAAGAGAAGGGGACAGAGAGAGAGAGAGAGAGAGCACAGAGAGAGTAGGGCTTAGAGAGATAAAGAGAGAGAGAGAGAGCAGGGCTCAGAGAGATGCAGAGAGAGAGAGAGGGAGAGGGCAGAGAGAGAGAGAGAGCACAGAGAGAGTAGGGCTCAGAGAGATAAAGAGAGACAGAGAGATAGCAGGGCTCAGAGAGGTGCAGAGAGAGAGAGGGAGAGGGCAGAGAGAGATAGAGAGATAGGGCTTGAAGAGATAGAGAAGAGTAGAATGAGAGAGGGGCAGAGAGAGAGTGAGCGGGCGGAGGGGGCAGAGACAGAGGGCATATCAGAGCGGGGAGAGAGCAAGAGGGAGCAGAGAGAGAGGGGGGCTTCAGAGGGAGAGAGGGCAGAGAGAGGAAGGGGAGGGAGAGGGTGGAGGACAAAGAGAGAGGGCAGAGAGAAAGAGAGAGAGGATAGAAAGAGATAGAGAGGGAAAGGTTAGGAGGGTGTGACTGATTGGTGCAGGGACACCAGCAGTACAATGGTTTGAGAGTATAAAGCATATCGAAGTCTTCTGATTGCAGCAATTCCCAGTGGAGCTCTTGACGTAATCCTGCGCAGCCTGTAACAGGGCAGCTGCATACAGGGAATGTCAGGAGGTACAGAGAGAGTCGTCAAGGAGACTGCTCTTTGACAGGTCTGCCACACGCTACAGGCAATGAAAATACTGGCAATTTTCTTAAAAATGCATCAAGCTGCTGCATTATAATTACCATCTCATGTTTAAAACATATCTTCATTTTGCATCTTTCTCTATGTGATTTTATGAGTGTGAATTACAGCAGCTATAATGATCCTGATTTTACACTGACTTCAATCATTCTGTAAGCTGCTTCCCTGCTCTTTTCGATCTGTTTGTATGATTGTGAAATTGTCCCTGTTCCTCCAGCATTCTCCACTCAACTCATTACACTTCCTTCTGTCAGTTTTTCCATCATAACTCCCTCCCCAATTCCCACTCCTCCTTTCCCTTTCCTCTCACCCCTTCTCTCTCCATCCCATTCTGTAATTCTCTTCCCTCCCTTCCTCCTCTTCACTCCTCTCTTCTTTTGCTTCCCCTCCTCCTCACTCCTCAGTTTTCCCATGAACTGTCTTCTTAAACCCTTCTTCCCCATCCCCTCCATTCTCACCTCCAACACCAAGTGTGAGGAGCTCATGGATTTCTTTGTCTCTAAGGCCAAATTACCCCTTCGGCTGCCTCTGCCCCTTGCTCCCTCTGACCTTGCAAACTACCACCCAGTCTCCAGCCTTTCTATCCCCTCTAAAGTCATTGAACATGAAGTCAGCTCCCAAATCTGGGTCTCCTGGAATTCCATGTTTGAATCCCTCCAATCAGGTTTCTGCTCCTGCTACCGTACTGAACCAGCTCTTATCCAAGTCACAAATGCATCCTGCGTGACTGTGACAAAGATAAATGATCTCTCCTCATCCTTCTCGACTTGTCTACAGCCTTTGACATCCTCTTCCGACCCCTCTCCGCTGTCATCCAGCTAGATGGGACTGCATCCACCTGGTTCTGTCCTTATCCATCTAATCGTAGCCACAGCATCACTTGCAATGGCTTCGCTTCCTGTTCCCACACCACTACCTCTGGTGACCCCCAAGGATCTATCCTTGGTTCCTCCCCCTATTTCTCATCTATATGCTGCCCCTTGGTGACATCATCCAACATGGCGTTCATTTTCCCAAGTTTACTGACAACACCTAGCTCTACCCCACCATTGCCTCTCTCCACTCCTTCACTGTTGCTAAATTATCCGACTGCTTTTCCGACATCCGGTACTGGATGGGAAGAAATTTCCTCCAATTAAATACTGGGATGAATGAAGCCTTTCTATTCTGTTCCCTAACTACCAACTCCATCCCTCTCCCTGCAACTGGCTGAGACTAGGCCAGACTCTTAGCAACCTTGGTGTCATATTTGATCCCGAGATGAGGTTCCAACTACATATTCACGCCATTACTAAGACTGTTTATTTCCATCTCTATAACATCACTCGACTTCATCCCTGTCTCCGTCCATCTGCTTCTGAAACTCTCATTCATGCCTTTATTACCTCTAGACTCTATTATTCCAATGCATTCCTGGCTGTTCTCCCACTTTCTACCTTCTGTAAACTTGAGGTCATCCAAAACTCTGCTGCCTATGCCTTAACTCACACTGGGTCCCCTTTGCCCAGCCCCCCACCATGTATGCTGACTTGCGTTGGCTCCCAGTCAAGTAGCATCTTCATTTTAAAATTCTCATCCTTATTTTCAAATCCCTCCATGTCCTCACCCAACCCTTATCTCTGTAATCTCTTCTAGCTCCTCCTGGATATCTGCGCTCCTCTAATCCTGGCCCCTTGTGCATCCTCAATTTTAATCGCTCCGCCATTGGCGGCCATGCCTTCAGCTGCCTCGGCCTTAAGCTCTGGAATTCTCTGCCTTAACCTCCCTGCCTCTCGAACTCCTTTTCCTCCTTTAAAATGCTCCCTATCTCATTGACCAAGTTTTTGGTCATCTGACCTAATATCTCCTGTGAAGTACTTTGGGACGCCTTATTATGTTAAAGAATAAGAGGGGCAGTGACAGCATGGATACACAGCTGGCTGAGCCACAGGGAACAGAGAGCAGTGGTTTCACTAACTGGAGGATGTGGTGCTCCCCAGGGATTGGTACGAGGATCGCTGCTTTCTTCGACAAATTCTTTTGACTTGCACTTGGGTGTGCAGGACACGATTTCAAACTTTTCTGATGACACAAAACTTGGGAGCATTGTGAACTCTGAGGAGGATGGTGCTGGACTTCAAGAGGACATAGACATGATTGAATGGGCGGACAAGTGGCAGATGAAATTTAGCACAGAAGAGTATGAAGTGATTCACTTTGACAGGAAGAACGAGGAGAGGCAAGATAAAATAAAGGGTACCATTCTAAAATGGGCAAAGGAACAAAGAGACCTGGGGTATATGTGCAAAATTTGAAGGTGTAGGGGAGTTGGAAAACTGATTAGAAAGCATCCTAGGTTTTATAGATAGTGAGAGACGGTGGTGCAGTTATAATGTCACTGGACTGGTAATCCAGCAGGCCCAGACTAATGCCCTGGTGACACCTACCATAACAGCTGGTGGAATTTACATTCAATTAATAGAATCTGGTATCTCAGTAATGATGGCCATGGCACTGAATGCCAATTATGGCAAAAACCCACTGGTTCACTAATGCCCTTTAGGGAAGAAAAGCTGCCATCCTTACCTGGTCTGGCCTACATGTGACTCTAGATCTACAGAAATGTTGTTGACTCTTAACTGCCCTCTGAAATGGCTGAGCAAGTTACTCAGTTCAAGGGCAATTAGAGATGGGTAACAAATGCTGGCTTTGCCAGCAATGCCCACATCCCATGGAAGAGTAATAAATAAATAAATTGGGGCATAGAGTACAAAAAAGCAAGGAGGTGATGGTGAACTTTTCTAAAGCGTTGGTTTGGTCTCAACTGGAATATTGTGTCCAGTCCTTGGTACCAAGCATTCACAAAGAGTTGAAGGATTGACGAGGGTACAGAAAAGATTTGGAAGAACGGTTCCAGTGAAGAAACGACTTCAGTCAGAGGATAGACTGGAGAAGCTGGGACTGCTCACCACGGAGAAGAGACAGTTATGAGGACATTTTATCGAGGTGATCAAAATCATGAGGCGTCTAAATAGAGTAGATAGAAATTGTTCATTGCTGGAAGGATCCAGAACCAGAGGACACAGATTGAAGGTGATTAACAAAAGAACCAAAGGTGACAGGAGAACGAGTGGTTAGGATCTGGAATGCACTGCCTGAGGGTGTGGGGGAAGGCAGATTTAATTGAGGCTTTCAAAAGGGAATTGGATAAACACCCAAAGGAAAACAATTGCAGGGCTAGCCAAGGGCAGGGGAGTGGCACAAGCTAAATTGCTCGGGCAGAGAGCCAACATAGATCTGACAGGCCAAATGTTACCACTCCATGATTCCATGAAAGGTGCTATATCAATATTAGTTGCTATTCTTTCCTTCTCTCCTAATCCCCTCATTCCTCACATCTTTCACATCCTATTCTCCTTTCCTCTTCCCTTCCGCCAAGTCCATTCTTTCTCTTCTTCCTTTTATCTCTCTCTCTCTCTCTCTTATCCTCCATTCTCTTTCTCCCCTTTCTCTCTCTCCCCTTTCTTTTCTCTTAGCTGGTAAGAGAAGCTGGTGAATGAACCCAGAGCTAGCAGGACCTTAGTGAAGGGTGGGGTGGGGGCAGGGAGGGGTCAGTTGTATTGTGGGTAATGTTATCATCACATGATTTCCCTGGAGCTGCAGGGCCTCTGAACTCTGAGCTGAAAGTTTAGAAAGTCGAAGTTGATAGGCTGGTCAGCTGTGAGGATTTCATACCTGTACTCGTGTCATAGACACACAGCGACCTCTCAATATACAGATACCGGTTAGTGGAGTTCCAGTCCTCCGTAAGACAGAGCAATCATTATACTGATCCAACAGGGCGAATGAGGCACACGAGGACATCACATGATGCTATGTGCAATATGCTTGAGTTAAGGGTTGGTGAAAGACAATGTACAGATTGTCACAATGTTTTGTTAAATCATGTCATCTCAAATGAAATGTTAGGATATTTCTGTTTGAAACAATTGTGTCGATTTCTTTAGTTAAAAAAAAGTTGGTGTCTGAAAAATTGGATCTGATTAATCTGACTAATTTATATAGGCCATCAGTAAATCAACCTTAGCCCAAAAATAACTTCACTGTTGCTGGGTCAAAATCCTGGAACTCCCTTCCTAACAGCACTGTAGATGTACCTACACTACATGGACTGCAGTGGTTCGAGAAGGCAGCTCACCACCACCTTCTCAAGGGCAACTAGGGATGGGCAATATATGCTGGCCCAGCCAGCGACGCCCACATCCTGTCAAAGAATTTTTTAAAAGATGTTTTTCATGATGAAAATTCATTATATGTGCTGAAAGCATTCTTTGGTTTTACCCAGGCTGGATAAATTCACAGGAAGTTCATGTTCTGAAAATCCTGGTCTGTGAGCAGTTGGTGTATTGTTGGGCTGGGAAAGAGGTCTCTATCCTGTACTATCTCATCACATTCAGACTGACAAGCAATGACTGAATGCCCCGCGGCCTTTGGACACCAGAAACAGCTTCATTGCCTTGAAACTTGAAACTGTACCTACTCCATCCGCACTGAGCATATTGACTCATTAGTCATAATAATGTGAACAATGTGCATTATTGCACAATCTAAAGGTAAATCCAGACCACTACCCCCCCAAACCCTACTCCCCCCGCACCCCAACCTACAGATACCCTCACCCCACTGCCCACCAGGATTGGTTGAGGTTTATCCAGCAAAAAACCACAAATCCTCACTGCCAACCAGATCACTTGTTCCAGAACCTTCTCCCTGAATTTCAATTCTAAAACAAACACCCATGTCTACAAACCCACCGTCACAACACGGACCTGCAATTCAGCGTTTCCACGGCAACTGGAGCCTCTCAATTCTACAGAGTGTGAGAAAATGGATAATGCCAGGAAAACAAAGTGACAGCAAAGTTGCTTCCAGCATCCCTTTCATTTAGTTCCCTCTCTGGTTTATTTTTCATGTTTTTTTTGTGGCGGGGTTAAGGGGAGGTCCTGTTTTCCACCTTTAATTTTTTCCATCTTCTTCACTCAGCTGTTCTAGTCCCTCAGATCCCTCGAGTTCAAGGCATCTTGACCTCAGCACATTTAACATCCACAGCAGCCCCCACCGCACCCCCTACCGCATCCCCCACCCCCCGCAACCTCAGGAGGTGACAGGTGCCCCCGAGGTATGGCTCCCCCGAGTTCTGCCTCTGTTCTGTAAGTATCCATCCCCGCTCAGTGCAGGGAGTGCTAGTGCACACCATCCATTTACACACGCACTCTCTGTTTGTACACCCACACTCACTAGAATGCCCATTTGCACTGTTATGCTCGCTGTGGCACAACTTATTAACACACATCCAAACCCATGGCCTCTGTACGTGTGAGCACACACACGTACACACACACACACACACACACACGGTGCCACAGCACCCATTAACACACCGACCTTGGCATTATGCCTGTTGGCATACTTTCACTGCTGTGCTGTCACACTTGTGTACACCCAGCACTGGTGAAAGACACAGACGGAGGGAAGGGGTCTCACTGGGTAAACTCATACAGTCCTCAAGGCCCCTTGTAACAGGGAAGAGGTTTTCTTGGGTCAAGATGATGAGGGTCAGTGTGCTCCTCACACATTTTGTTCAAACATGGCACCAACATAAACTGGAAACCCCCAGCACCCCCTGGGTGGGACCAAGTAACAATCCCATTGTCCTTTTGTATAACTTCCCTCATTAAACCCAAACTGGGTGACATGTATCGCTTGTTGATGGTAAGTGGTGAGCAACAAATGGAGGTTTTGAGTCAAAATGTTCTGGGGCTATGGCTCTCTCAGCGGCAGCTGCAATCCTGGACTATATGCAAGGGATTATGCTCATCTCCTGAAAGCCATCAACTCAGTGTTTGTTCTCCTTCCAGTAATGTGGCTACTGTCAAAAACATCAGGATAATGGCCGCCAGGTGACATTGTCATATTCTAGATGCCCGTGGGGCAGTATGTGTGTTCCCAGTCTAGATCATAGGGGTCAGTATGAGGAGCCCTGATGCCCAGGTCACCACACAATGCCTTGCATTGTGACTGCACATGGAACTTAATAGCCTGTTAGCTGAAGCCTCCTTCCCACAGAGCAAGTGATGATGGTGGAGACCCAGGTAAACTTTCTATTTGCCACTTGTTTGTGTAGTATTGGTCCCCTTATTTAAGGAAAGATATAAATATGTTGGGAGCAGTTCAGAGAAGGTTTACCAGGCTAAAACCTGGAATGGGCTGGTTGTCTTATGAGGAAAGGTGGGACAGGTTAGGCTTGTATCTGTTGGAATTTAGAAGAGTAAGAGGCGACTTGATTGAAACATATAAGATCCTGAGGGGTATTGACAGGGTGGATGTGGAAAAGATGTTTCCTCTTGTGGGAGAATCTAGAACTTGGGGTCACTGTTTAAAAATAAGGGGTCATCCACTTAAAATGGGGATGAGGTGAAATTTTTTCTCTCAGAGGGCCGTGAGTCTTTGGAATTCTCTTCCTGAAAAGGCGGTGGAGCAGAGTCTTTGAATATTTTTAAGGCAAAGATGGATAGATTCTTGGTAAGCAAGAGGGTGATAGGTTATCGGGTATAGGCAAGATGCAGATTTGAGGTTACTGTCAGATCAGCCATGATCTTATTAAATGGCAGAGCAGGCTTGTGGGGCCAAATGGTCTACTCCTGCTCCTTGTTCATATGTTTGTCACACAGGCAGTGCACTGCGGGTCACCTTATGAGGCAACTGCCTCCCATGGTGGTTTGGAGGGGCCCAGCCTGTGTGAATGCTTCATTACTATGGTAACCTTATAGGATGAGAAGTCTTTTAATCAAGATATCAGCTGGAGGCCACCTAACAAGAGATAGCACAACTCTGTGACTGCTTGTCCGAGGGCATTCTTAATAATTAATTCTTGGAAAAGAGCATTGCTCACAAGGTCAGCATTTATTATCCATCCCTAATTGCCCTTGAGAAGGTGGTGGTGAGCTGCCTTCTTGAACCGCTGCAGTCTATGTGGTGTAGGTCATCCGTAGTGATGTAGTTCCAAGATTTTGACCCAGCGGCAGTGAAGGAACAGCAATATATTTCCAAGTCAGGATGGTGAGTGGCTTGGAGGGGAACTTTCAGATGGTGGTGTTCCCATCTATTTACTGCCCTTGTCCTTCTAGATGGTAGAGGTCATGGGTTTGAAGGCAGTGAAGACACATCTATGCTAATCTCATCAGATATGTAGGGTCCATTAAAGTCAACTCAGGGCAACAACAATATGTCCCAACTTTTGTTGCACATGTTGCTGTATTTGTTGCCCCCTCACCAACACTGCTTCCTTATTGAATCCATGCCATCTGGAAAGTCCAAAGGAATATCTAAGGTCAGCACTTTGTGTAGCAATATTGAAAGGCTAGTGGCAGGAAGACTATTGAGGGGAAGTGCTAGCAGGGGAAACAAGAATGGTGGCTTAGCCAACGAGTCTAACAATATGTGGAGTAAAATGTAATGGAAAAGATGAAAAGAACACTATAGTCGTCCTTTGAAAAGATACTGAGCAGGCAGATCCCATCATGAAAATATTTAATGTGGTGAGGAGTATGATGTGATGGTGGGGGGGAGGTGTTTATTGCATTGTCTCCCTCCCCAGATGTAAAAATTGGGAAATAAGAATACTGGTCCAAACTGTTTTTTCCTATTGGGTCAAAATGGTGTCACAAAATAGCGGCCTTGCAAAGTCAAATTCGAGAATCATACAGCACAAAATGAGGCCATTCAGCCCATCAAGCCTGCTCTGGCTCTTTGAAAAAGCTGTCCAAGTTCCATCACCCAGTGAATTTTTCCTTTCAAGTATCTATCCAATGCCTCATATCAATGGTTAAAATCTCACCGCTCCCACAACAGCTGTAAAAAAAGCTCTCAATTCTTTGTTCCGAATCAGAAGCTCTTAATAATGTATTGGAAGGAAAGCAGTTCGATGCATCGCCTCATGAAAAGCTGCAATTTGAGGGAAGCAACCTTTTCCCCTGAGTCCCAGCTCAAAGCCCCAGGAGTTTGCTAACAGGCCCATATTGATCACTGCAGGCCAGTTTATCCTGCTGGCTAATTGAGCTCCTTGATGCTTAATTATTCTTCATGCTCAATTACTGGCTGCCTGTTAAGATTCAGCTGTGTGAATGTTTTCTCACAGAGACAGATGCTTGTGAGCTCAGGTCCAAATAGTTGTCAAGGCAACAACGTGTCTTGAAACATGGCCATGAACGCGAGCCTATTGGGGGGGGCGGGGGGAGGGGGGGCAGTGGTGGTGCGGGGGGGCACAAGGCAGGGGAAAGGCATGTGGTCTCCTCTACATTGGAGAGACCAAACGTAAACTGGGCGACCGCTTTGCAGAACACCTGCGGTCTGTCCGCAAGAATGACCCAAACCTCCCTGTCGCTTGCCATTTTAACACTCCACCCTGCTCTCTTGCCCACATGTCTGTCCTTGGCTTGCTGCATTGTTCCAGTGAAGCCCAACGCAAACTGGAGGAACAACACCTCATCTTCCGACTAGGGACTTTACAGCCTTCCGGACTGAATATTGAATTCAACAACTTTAGGTCGTGAGTCCCCTCCCCCATCCCCACCCCCTTTCTGTTTCCCCCTTCTCTTTTTTTTCCCAATAAATTATAAAGATTTTCCTTTTCCCACCTATTTCCATTATATAAAATAAAAAAAAAACCCACTAGAGCTATACCTTGAGTGCCCTACCATCCATTCTTAATTAGCACATTCGTTTAGATAATATCACCAACTTTATCTTTAACACCTATGTGTTCTATTGTACTATTGTTGTTGACATCTTTTGATATTCTGCTTCTATCACTGCTTGTTTGTCGCTACAACCACACCAACCCCCTCCACCTCTCTGTCTCTCTATCTCTCCGCCCCCCACACACACACCTTAAACCAGCTTATATTTCAGCTCTTTCCTGGACTCGAACTCAAGTTCTGTCGAAGGGTCATGAGGACTCGAAACGTCAACTCTTTTCTTCTCCGCCGATGCTGCCAGACCTGCTGAGTTTTTCCAGGTAATTCTGTTTTTGTTTTGGATTTCCAGCATCCGCAGTTTTTTTGTTTTTATATAGGGGAAAGGCATTATTCGGTTACCTGGAGATGTTGAATTCCCTGAACTGGGATACAACTGTGTCTGGACTTTGCTAGGAAACTCCTGACCCCCACCTCCCATTGCCACTGTCTCCTGCCACAACCACGTGAAGGTAAATGTGCAATGGAATTAAGGAGAAAAAAAACACCATTCCCCAAATAAGATAGAGGATGAATAGACAGCCCAATCCCCTAATTTATAAAACTCATACATCGCATGTAAATGATTGAGAATTTAAAGATCTCAACCTGACAACCCGTGAACTATGGACTTCAATACAAAATGCAGGCCTTTCATTGTTATTCTGTAAATTAAGGAGACCTGCATTTTGCACTATATTGTAATTATTTGTCAACTGAAATGAACATAATTGTGCAATTCCTTAATTATTTTATACTCTATTTTGATTTTAATGCTTGCCTATACCTATGTTATAAATTATGATTACTTGGTTTATTTGTAACATCATCACAATTGCTGCCATGGCGATTTTTCAATCAATTAATTACCTATCTAGTTATCTATTGTATATTCGACTGTTTTTTGAGTCAAACTAAGATGAATTTTGTTTCTGGGGTTCAATGATATTATCTTGAGGCGATTGTTTGCCATTTTTAAAGTATTTGGCTCAGAGTTCACCGGACTGGGTCGCCGGACAGCGAGTGGCCTACATTGGATTGCTGTCCTCACCCTTTGGTTTCAATTATCTTTGAGCTGGATGTGCAAGAATGGCAGGGGCAACAGGGCAGCTAGGTCTGCCTTGATGGTCCAATAAGAGTGGTACTAGGTTTCACCACGGTCACCAAATAAAAATCAGTATGGCAATTGCCCCTAATATTGAAACATAGGGTGGTATTTAATGGAGGTGGTGATGGGTTAAGACCATCGGCTGGACAGCCAGCAAAGCCCACCGATCTGAGTGCCAATCAGGCACTTAACTGGGCAGCAGCAGGCCTTCCCCTGGGTCATAGACCCTGGGTAAAAGACCCTGGGTAGTCCTACACGCCAAGAGCTGCTAGCCAATCAGAGGCTGTCAGCTCTTCATCGTCAGCGGCGCCACCAGGGAGGTGGTGGCTGCTGCCAGTAATACACCCATCCGAGGCCCAGGCCACAAGTGATTCATGGTGGGGGTCACAGGATGGGGCCATGGGGAGAGGAGGGGTAAGGGGATTGGCAGCAAAGGGCATGGGGTGGTTCTCAATGGGCCCCGCCTTCCCAATCCAGCACTGAGTGCCTTTGAATGAAGAGCCCCGCCGCCAGCAACCCTTATGGGGTTTGCTCTTCGGGGTTCTCATCCGGTGAGTCCCCTATTCGCCGCTGGGTGAATTCTAGCAGCGGTGCGATGAGGCATTTAAGTGGGCATTAATTGCCCACAGAATGGTCTCAGTTGGCAGCAGGGCAGGAAGGCTGACCGTGGGCTTGGAGATGGGAAGGTGGTTGGGGGTCCCCATCTGCCTATTGCCTACCTGCACCTTCTGGTAAACCCTGGCAGCTTGACAGCAGATTGGAGGTTTGCCTCATGTTCACTCTGTGCCCCCCCTGCCTCCCCACAAGTGTGATCCCCACAACTTCCTGGCCACCCAACTGCCCAGCCCTCTCACTGAGGCCTGCCTGATTGAGCCCAGCAAAACCATCTCATTTACCTCAATGTCTAGCCTCCATGGCTCCTCATGGGGGCTTGGTTGCAGTCCCATCAGTCACCAGCACTCCCAGTGGTGCTGCTGCTGGGGCTAGAGAGCCACCAGCCCTCTGATAGGCTGACAGCTTTCAGAGGCGGGACTTCTTCCCAGGTGGAGGGGAGGAGGAAAGCTTGAGTGAGCCAATTAACAGCCTGTAGGGGCTAAATTACCGCGGGGTTTCCTGGTTGTGTCCCAACCCCTCCTTTTCAGCTAGGAGAGGGTGGGGGAGAGGGGTGCTGCAGGGCCACCAACTCCACGTAAAATTCTGACCTGGAGCACAAACTCCTGACTGACACTCTGGTGCGTTACTGAGGGAGTGCTGCGTTTTCGGATGTGATGTTAAATTGAAACCCCATCTGCTTGCTCAGGCCCCACAGCACTATTTGGAGAGCAGGGCCATTTTCCTGGTGTCCCAATCTATATTTATCACTCAACGAACATGACTAAAACAGATTACCTGGTCATGCTGCTGTTTGGGGGAGCTTCCTGTGTGAAAATTGACTGCCAGGTTTCCTGTACAGCAGCAAAAGGTATTTAATAAATACCGGTTTTGTCGTCCTGTTTGGTTTCACGTGACTCCCTGCTTTCTACTTTTGACGGAAACTACTCATATCTTCTGGTTTTCTGTTTTATTTCCTTTCTGCCTGGCACTTTTCATGTAAAACCATCGATCCCAAAGCAACTTGAACTGTTCCTTGAAACTGAGGCCGGAATTTTCCAGTCCCATTGTCATTGGGTGTCATGGTGGGCATAGCAGGGGGGGGGGGGGGTTACAATATGGAGAGAAGGCCAAAAATCAATTTTACACTGTGGTGAAACCAGTCTGCTCATGGCGGGCCGGGTTTCCCACTGCTGCTCGTCAGGAACATCATATTAATATATTTGCGTCTAATTATAAGCCCTGCTCACTGGAATCGACCCTCAACTCCAGCCACATTTACCACCCACGTCGGTGTGATTTCAGAACGGCGTGGTTTCACAATTGCTAAGCGTGCACCTGGTGAGCTGAACTTTGAGGGGAACTCGGAGGTGAGTGCACACAATCTTGCGCCGCACTCATGAGCATTGCCCATAGGACATCAAGGAAGTGGTACCACACATTCATTGGGGGCACAAGCAAGATGCTTTTACCCAGCTGGCTTTCAGAGCAGTGCCAGGGCAAGGGCTCTGGTGCAGGTCAGGCCAGGGGGTGCAGGGGACAGTGTTGGGGGGGTGGGGGGCAAGGCAGCACAGACTGAAGGAAATACTCAAGCATATCCCAGGGGGTCGGGGTTGGGGCGGGGGGAAGTGAAGGAAGCAGCCATGCACTTGGAAAAGCTTGTCAAAAGTCAGCATTCTTCCGCAGCTGAGACCTTTCAGCTGAAGATCCATTGATGTGCTTGGAGTTGGGCCTTTGAAGCTTTTCTGCCCACTCAAGCAACACAAAAGCATGAAAGTGCCACCAAATGCTCCAGAACGTTTCACCCCTCCGGTGCAGACTGCAAATTAATGTGTGCTTTAGGGGGTAGCAGAGCAATTGGCCAACTGGGCAAGTTGTACAATTCCCTTGCAAAAGGTGGCCATGGCGCAGTCACTGGAGGAGGTGCTCACAGCCCCTTGCAATGTCTTTATTAAGGTGTGGACCAGTATCCCTCATGATTCAAGCTAACTGTGCAGCCTTGCAGTGCAGGTTAGGAGAATGCCTGCGCTGGAGCAGAGAGCACAGCATTCAGTCCAATGGCCAAAACTGCCGCCAATTGGTCAAGTGGAGGGGGGCGGAGGTGGGTGAGTTTCAGGCAGCACTACACACTGGCCATCCAAGTGGTGGCAGCACTCTCCAGCATATGTGAAGGGGTCATCAGGCTTAACCAAGAGAGGTTCTTAGTACATTATGCTAATCCATGCTTTTCTCTCTTTGATTCTGCAGGAGGAGAACATCAGGAACATGGAGCCTGGTGATTTAGCAGTCTGCCTCATGGCTTAAAGGGAGCAGAGAAGAAGAAGAAGAGAATGGTGGAGGTGCCTGGCTCAGCAAAAGGAGGAGCACTTCATTGGAACATAGAAACATAAAAACTAAGAGCAGGAGTAGGTCATTCAACCCTTCAAACCTGCTCCACCATTCAATATGATCACGGCTCATCCCCTATCTCAACACCGTACTCCCGTGCTCTCCTCTTACCCCCCAATGGCTTTAGAGTCTAAAAATCTATTTCATTCTTAGATATATTCAGTGACTGGCCTCCACAGCCTCCTGAGGAAGAGAATTCCACAGGTTCGCCACCCTCTGAGAGAAGAAGTTTCTCCCCATCTCAATCATAAATGGCCTATCCCATACAATGAGGCTGTGACCCCTTGTTCTAGACCCCCCATCTTCCCTCAAGGTGAAGGGCCTGCTGCGCACACAGCTGAAGATCCACAGAGAGCTGTCGCTCGTAGGTGACTCGCTAGACCCAGGGTCTATAGATGGCTCCTGTCATTCCTGCAGTTGACCGAGAACCAGTGTCGCCAAAGACTGCACATGTCTAGGCAATTGGTTGGTCACATATGCCATCTGCTGCAGGACTTGGCGCCAACGGGACATGGAGGGCATGCACTGCCAGTGACCGTGAAAGTGACTGCAGCGCTCAGTTTCTTTGCCAGTGACTCCTTCCAGGGCTCCACCTGTGCAGGATCTCACAAGCCTCCACACATAAGCGTAGGGTGCAGGGTGCTGTTGACTGCACTCACGTGGCATTTAGATCTCCATGGCAACAAGCAGTCAACTACATCAACCGCAAGGACTTCCACTCACTGAAATGTTCAGCTGGTCTGCGACCACCACAAACATAACCTGCAGGTCTGCACACGATTCCCAGGGACTGTCCACGATTCCTACATCCTTTGCAGGTCTCAGATCCCTGTGACCAACCATGAAGTACTTGTTCTCATACTTGAATAGGACTGTGTCCTTATTTGTACAGTCTCTGATCGGTCGAGCACATACCGGTGAGGAATCTAAAAAATTTAACAATAAAACAAATTCCTGTGAAACTGGGACTTCCTCATCATTTTTTTGTAAAGGCAAACGACTAAAGGCATCGGCGTTGTGACTTGACTGCATGGCCTATGTACAAAAGTATATTCCTATGCAGCCAGGATTAAAGCCTTATTTGTGTCTTGTGCCTTTTTTCTATGTGCCTTCTCCTTTGACTGTAATCTCACCCTTCTTTTCGACTTCAATATTGGCCAGACTAATCTCAGGTGCAAGCTTGACTTGAGTGAACTCAGTGTTTGAGTCTCCCAGAATTTCATCATCTGTCCGCTTCTTAGAAACTTAACACAGCCTGCTTCTCTTCAGGTTGTTGAGTCCTTACACACCCCTTTTCCAAAGCAGAAACACTTCCAGTTCCTTTTGGAATATCAATGGTCCCTTAAGGTTGATTTCCCTTAGCCAATTTCACCTAGAAGGCTTGGTCCCCTGCCTCTCAATCCCAACACTGGTAACCTTACTGATTGGCTGCCGTAATGGACAGTTACTCTACTTAAGCCTCTGACTTGGATATCTTCTCCTGTGCATGTTCTTAATTTGGCATCAGTTTCTTCCAAATTTAGTTGATGTTCTCCATAATTCAGATATCAGAAGGTATGCTCGCCAATCATTGTAGTGGAAACTCTTGTGTCCACTTCCAATTGAATAGGTCTGCCATTCACTTCTACTGTTACATAAATTGGTTCTGTTTTCCTTACCTGCAAATTAAATAATGAATAAATATCTGAATTTGTTGCTTCCACACTGTAAATCTCACGGGGTTTTCCCTTTTGTTTGAAAGGCTGTCTGATTCTTTCCTTGCACTGTCTCATTATGTGTCTGTTTCGATGACAATAAAAACATTCGATTTTTTTTAAACTGCCCTTTGTTACTAATCTGCTTATTTCCACCTCTGTTTCCATTATTCCTTCTTTTCGCTGCTGAGTCAATTCTTTTTATTTTCCGGCTAGCGGTGGCTGTTTCCCGCTTCTCGGCAGTGCGTTTTTGTGCCCTTTTCCGCTGGGGCTTCCCGCCCGGTGTGGGGGACGGCGCCACTTTGCACCCCCCGAATGGCTTTTGAGTCTCTTACTGTGCTTTCCATGGCCAGTGAAACCTCTAGCGCCTTCTTAAAGTTCAAGTTTGTTTCGGACAATAATCTTTTCTGAATTGTGTCCTCATTCACGCCGCGCACTAAATGATATCTGAGCATATCGTTTAAAGATGTACCAAACTCGCACTGTTCTGTTAACTGTTTCAGACTTGCCACATAACAAGCAACTGTCTCCCCCGGGGTGAATTAAACTTGAAATGTTGCATCTTGACCGAGGGCTTTGGCTGGCACTGACCCTTCACCAGCTCCACAAGTTCATCAAAGTTTTTCCAATCTGGGGCACTGGATGCTGTCAAACTTTGAATTAAGCCGTAGGCTTTATTCCCACATGTAGATAGCTTGTCTCTTCTCTCCCCCGTAATGTCATTCACTTGGAAATAGTTCAATATAATGAGATCAATCATCCATGGCTGGATTGAACGGGTCAATTCTTCCGATTTGCAACATCCTGTGAGGGGATTACTTTGATGATTTGGAAATTATATTTACAATTACCGTGCGAGGTCCAGCCCGATTTCACTTCTCTCAATTTCTTTCGTTAAGTGATTTTACTCTAGACGCTAATTCATTGTATCTTCCTTCTATCCACACTTTTTCCTTACCTTTTCCTCACTTTATCCTCATCACCAGTTTGTTGTGACTTGTGAGTCCCAACTGCGCACTTGGTTCGGGACAGCCGAGTTGGTACTTTAGATAGAATAGATCATCAAACACTTCTTAGGTGGAACACATTCTGTTTATTTACAAACTACTCAGCAGATACACATGTGTGTTTCTACACCAAACTCCATCTACATTCTCCTATTGCTTACTTGCAGACTACTGACGTCTAACTAACTACTAACTAATACAGAGGTAGACTATGCTACTCTTCTATTAGTTACACAAGGTCACGTGATCTTCCATTATAACATCCTTCTTAAAGGTATACTACACATTACATAAAATCATAGTTACCACAGTACCTACAGAGGACGTGACAGATGACGCCCGTATGGCAGCCTCAAGCTGTAGCAGAATGACGGTGTAACAAAGTTCATGCCATGACCCAGACTTTGGTGGAGCAAATGATAGGCATATTGATAATGAGGTTCTGCTACCCCGACAGGTCCAGCGGAGCACTGCAATACAGTCCTCGGAAGGTGTCATGCATCATCATATCTTGCTGTGTGATACACAACCTGGTGCTGCAACGGGGGGAGTACCTGGTGGAGGAGGAGATGGAAGAGCTGCCATCTCCTCCAATGAGGAAGACATCAAAGGGAATGAGGATAATGAGGTCCTCAAAGGCGAGCATGATGGCGATGAGGCCATCGCATTGGCCAGATGAGACAGATGCACACAGGAGGCCCTCAGCCGCAAGATTCATTGAGGATGATGACGAGATGCAGTGAAGACAGTCCTAATATCCTGACCTTGCATCTGTGAATGTTTGACTCCTGTGTGGCTGATGGTGGCGCACATACCCTCAGTGCTCAGGCTCATGTCATGGAGATGCAGTGGAAGCCCTAATGGTTATTTGATTCCAGGAGGATGATGACAACATGCAGTGAGGACTCTCCATAGATCTTCACATTTCCTCTGAGAATGTCTGACTCTTGTTTGGCTGAGGGCAGCGGACATGCGCTCTGTGTTCAGGGTCATATCATAGAGACACAGCTGTGCTCCTTTGGCAGCCTTCAGCACCTATTCCCTTCAGGACCACGCTGTCACCAGACACAAATGCTGAAGAGGTGGGGGCCAGCCCCACCTCAAAGGTGCTGAGGGCACACGGAGAGAATGACAGACACCTGCCCATGACATCCTGGGTGCAATGACAAGCCCACTGTCAAACTGCAGGTATCACTAATCTGTCCAGGGAGTGTGAGGCTGGACCATCACTTTGGGCTGAAGGTTACACACTGCACAGGGAAGAGGCCCTGGACTGAGACACTTGCCTTTATCTTGTCCAGGAACCAAGGTTTCACATCTGAGTGACACAAACACTGCTCCTCATAATAAGCAGCCATATTCAAGGAGAGATTCTAGGGAGGTTATTTATAATAGTGAACATTATGTACAAGTAATTAACACCCATGCCCAGGCTGTACAACTACATATTCCAGGGTTGGCTTTGCCTAAATAGCCAAGTGGTTATGGTACTGGGATTGTAACCCCAAGATCAGGAGTTCAAATCTCACAATGGCAAACTATGAAACAATGTAACTTCATCTGAAACAGTCGGAAACGGGTTTGTACTTGAAACAGTAAAGCACCTGCTCTTTTGCTTGGCCTAAATAGCCAAGTGGTTGTGGTACTGGGTTTGTAACCCCAAAATGAAGAGTTCAAATCTCACAATGGCAAACTATGAAACAACGTAACATCCTCTGAAACAGAAGGAAACGGGTTTGTACTCAAAAGAGTTACATCTTGCGTTCGGGTTCGGGACGCATTTTGTCGCCCGGATCCAACTTCTGTACACCGCCGCGGAGTGTCTAGTGAAGGTTAACGGGTCCCTGACGGCGCCCCTTCGCTTTGGGAGAGGGGTACGTCAGGGCTGCCCCCTGTCTGGCCAGTTGTATTCTATTTGCGTGGAGCCTTTCCTGCGCCTCTTGCGGAGGAGGTTGTCGGGATTGGTTCTGCGCGGGCCGGGCATCGGGGTGGTCCTTTCGGCTTACGCCGATGACGTGCTTCTTATGTTTAGTGACCCGGCTGACCTGCGGAGGATGCGCAAGTGCCAGGAGGTCTACTCTGCCGCTTCTTCTGCCAGGATCAACTGGGGTAAATGTTCTGGACTCCTGGTCGGTCAGTGGCAGATGGATCCCCTACCCGAGGAGCTCAGGCCTTTCACCTGGAGCAGGACCAGCCTCCTCTACCTGGGGGTCCATCTCTGCCCCGCTGAGGAATCCTGGCCAGCAAACTGGCAGGAACTGGAGACGAAAGTCACCGCTCGCCTGCGGCGCTGGACAGGACTGCTCCGAGTGCTATCTTACCGAGGTCGAGTTCTCGTCATAAACCAGCTGGTCGCCGCCATGTTGTGGTATCGGCTGGTCACTTTGACCCCTCCCCCGGACTTTGTCACAAGAATCCAGAGATTGTTAGTCGACTTCTTCTGGGACAAAAGATTGCACTGGGTCACTGCCGAGGTTCTGAGTCTCCCGCTTAGGGAGGGTGGTCAGGTGCTAGTGTGCCTACGCACGCAGGTGGCGACTTTCTGCCTTCAGACCCTGCAGCGATACCTCTACATCGAGCCTCCTCCTAGATGGTGTGCCCTGATGACGTATTTCTTCCGTCAGGTGCACGGCCTGAATTATGACGTGCAGCTCCTGTTTATAGAACAGCTGGGCCTTGGTGGCTCCTTGCAGGCATTGCCCGTCTTTTACCAGGACCTGATCAAAGTCTGGAAAGTGGTCGCCTCGCGACGCAGCTCTCCCCCGTCAGGAGTAGCGGCTATCGTCAGAGAGCCGCTGCTCAGGAATCCGCCCCTCCGTCCTTTTCAGTGGTTGGCGGAGAGGAGGGCTGTGGCCGCAGGGGTGACCAGGATCAGGGACGTGCTGGGTGGCGGAGGACTGGGCTGGATGCTCCCGCAGGAGTTGGCGCGACGCGCGTCTGTGAGTGTCCAGGTCGCAGCCGATGCCATCCATGACCTGAGAACGGTCGTGCTCAGACCCGACGTTATTTTGGTTCTTGAGGTGGCCCAGGTGCGCGGTGGTCTTCCGTCTGAACGTTCCCCTGTTCGGACAGAATTCCACATTGGCCCCAAGCCCCGAACCCTCCCTCGGGTGCTGGTGCGCCGCAATATGAGCCGCCTCGGGGACATGCCCTCTGTGCCTTTTGGCACGGCAAAGAGGGGCTTTTTGTACGGACTGCTGCTGCACACCTTCCATTTTCTCGCCCTTGTCTGTCGACCGGACACGCCCTGGCGTGCCTTGTTGCCGTCCGGCGGCGGAGGCCCCCGATGGGAGGCCCTCTACGGAGGTGTCCTCCCCCTTTCTATCAGGGACCTGGGTTGGAGGGTGTTGCATGCAGCAGTCCCTTATAATAAGAGGATGCATAGGTTCATGGACTCTCAGGACACGTGCCCTTTTTGCGGTCTTGTGGAGTCCGTGGACCATGTATACATAGGGTGTTGTAGACTGCACTCCCTTTTTAGTTATTTGAAAAACCTTTTATTGATGTTTTGTTTGCACTTCAGCCCCACGCTCCTGATCTATGGGGACCCGGTGCGGAAGGGGGTCGGGAAGGAGGAGGACCTCCTCGTGAACCTGCTCCTGGGCCTGGCCAAGTTGGCCATTAACAGGTCTAGGCAGCGGGCGATCGACGGGGGAGTCCCGCCCGATTGTTTGTCCCTCTTCCGTGGCTACGTTCGCTGCCGGATGTCCCTGGAGAAGGAGCACGCGGTGTCTGCTGGCACTCTCGAGGCCTTCCGTGCTCGGTGGGCACCGCGGGGACTGGGGTGTTTTGTTGACCCCTTTAATCACAATTTGATTTAAAGTTTGTAAATTTCCTTTAAACTTTGTTCTTGGTTTTACAGCTGACCTGAATTAGGGGCTGTGCCTGATTTATCCCAATTTTTTTGATTTGGTTTTCATTTAAAAGATTATCAAGAGTTCAAATCTCACAATGGCAAACTATGAAGAACTGTTCAGGATGGCCGAGTGTTCTAAGGCGCCAGACTGAAGGAGTGTGATTCTTTTCCTTGCAATGGCTAGGTGAATTCTGGTCACTTTCTAGGGGTGTGGGTTCAAATCCCACTCCTGACATTACTTTTGGGCTTGGTGTAAATGGCCAAGTGGTTATGGTACTGGGTTTGTAACCCCCAGATCAAGAGTTCATTTTCCTAACGATCTCGTGGAGGTAATTGTGGATTCAGTTGGTTTCCTGGTACTGAGGAGAGAAGGTGTGTGGTGTTGGTGTTGCTGCTCCTCAGTGTTTCAACTGTTTCTGCTGCTGCCTTTGGGGTTGTTGCTTCTGCTGTGTGCTGCTGCTGCCCCTGCACTTGAGGGTGTTTGCTGCTGCTGCTGCCCCTGCACTTGAGGGTGTTTGCTGCTGCTGCTGGACCTGCACTTGAAGGTGTTTGCTGCTGCTGCTGGACCTGCCCGTGTGGAGCAAAAGGAGAGAGAGGGAGGCCAGGAGGCCAGGACTGTGTCTGAAAACAACATCCTAGGTGGGTGTCCAACATTATTGTTTGTGTAAGGTGGGGGCAATAAAGGACTGTGTTTTGTAGGGGGAGGAAAGAAGACTGCAGGAAGGTTTGGGGAAGGAAGAGAGGGGGGTGTGTGGTTAAAACCACCATTCTGCTACCCCCCCCGCCCCACCCAGCCCTTTCCCAGTAAGGCCAGCGGTGGCTGGTGAAGACATCGCCTCCCCCTGCAAGAAGATCATCACACCCCACCCAACATCCACCTTTCACTGGAGACACCCACCTGGACTCTTCCCTTTTCCCTCCTGTGCCTCCCTGTCCTTCACTCCTCTCCCTCCTCTCCTCTCCTGTACAAAAGGGGGAGGTTATTACTACCTCCCTCCCTAGGGAGGAACATTGTATATTTAATAAAAAAAAAAAATATATATATTAAAAAATATATATAATTTAAAAAAAAAAATGGCCAATCCTTCCCAGGGTGGGCGTGGCTCTGGCCTTAAAGCCAGTTCAACATCTCCTGTGGCCGGGCCCTCGAGGGCTAATGTGGAGGCGGCTTTGTCACCGGTGGCAGGGCCTACAAAAAAGACTTATGCGGGGGTGGTTGCTTCTGCAGCTCCTGCTGCTCCCGCTGCCCTGTCGCCATTCCGTCTCCTCACCAGGGCCCTCGGGGTAAAATGCTACGCTCACCCTGAGATGACTATTGAGGCCTGCGTTAAGGCTATGGCTGGGGTTGTCGGCCCCTCAGCCATTGTCGCGGCCTCAAAGATGTATGGGAGGGCCATCTTTTTCTTGAGGTCCGAGCGGGCGGTGCGACTCGCCCTGCAGAAGGGGCTCACTGTGGGCGGGACTTTTCTGGCGGTGGATCCCCTTGAGGCCACCGCCCAGAAGATTGTTATTTCAAATGTCCCGCCCTTTATACCATGTGGGCTCCTCCTCCCCCACCTTAATAAGCTGGGGGAGGTCAGGTCGGGGGTTGCACCAGTCCCGCTCGGCCTCAAAGACTCGGCCCTCCGCCACGTGTACTCCTTCCGGCGCCAAGTTTTCGTCCGCTTGGCCCAGGAGGAGTGCCTGGAGGGGGCCTTCTCAGTTAATTTTGAGGGGACCGCCTATCGGGTCTTCTGGACCGCGGAGGGTGTGCGGTGCCATGCCTGTAAGGAGGTGGGGCACGTAAGAAAGAACTGCCCCGCCTCCAAGGCCACGAGCCCCACCCAAGCGGCCGCGGCTGGCACCGCCCCTCCTCCCCCCGCCACCACTCCATCTCCCTCCCCGCAAGGGGAAGCGACCCCGGCAGCAGCTGCCATCTCGGCTGCCGGTGAGGCGGGGGGAGAGCCCCCGCGCCGTAAGAAGGCGCGGAGGAAGACCCGAAATTTGGAGGCGGCCCCTGAAACGCCCCAAACCCCCCAAACACCTGCAAGCACCGGCTCGGGGGAAAAGACAACATCCGGCCCCGGCGTCGTGTCCGCGTGTGCTCCCGGGCCCGTGGGTGCTAAGGCGCCGAGTGCTGGGCCCGGCGTCGTCCCTGCGCGTGCTCCCGGGGCCGGCGGGGAAGGGACGCGGGACCCCGAGCCGGGGTATCTAACACCCAAAACCCAGAGGGTGGAGTGTCCGGGAGGGCTGGACAAGGAGGAGGGGGCCTCGGAAATGGAGGTCTCCCTAGCCCCCAGCCTGACCCGGAAGAGACGTCACGCTTCGGAGGAGGAGGTGGGTGATGCCCAAACTGAAGAAGTTGGGTGTGTCCCTTCCCCCGATGAAGAGGTGGTGGCGTCTCCACCAAGTAAAATCTCGCCCTGTCCTCTGGGGGAACTCAAAACCCCTGCACCGACTCCCACCACTATTACCCCTGTCAACCTGCTGCAGTCCCCTGAACAGGGCCCCTCGGGGGTCACTGAAGGCACCTCCCTTGAGGTGGTGCCCGACTCAGAGACCCTCGATACCCCCGAGGTACCTTCTGGCTCATCGGGGGACTGCAACTTTCAAACTTAAAAAATGTCAACGGGTCATTGGGTGGCGGCGAAAAGGAAGGCCTTCCCGCTCCCTCCCAAACCTTCGCACCGGGCGTCCTAGTTTTAGGTCAGGAGCTTGTCCTGAGCTCCCCGGACGACCCGGTGCCGGGAGGAGAGCGGGCATCAGAACTGCCGCTGCCCTCTGACCCAAAACGTTTAGAGGAGACCAGAGAGGACCCCTCTGGCCTTGATCCTGGGGGTGGGATCGAGGTACAGGTGGGGCCAGCTGGCAGCTCCGAATCAGCCCCCGTACTCAATGCGGGGGAGGGGTCGGAAGCTGGAGGCGACGACCTGGAGGAGGACGGGGTGTCCGTGGTGAGCGCTGGAGATTACGCTGAGTCGCTCTCAAGCGAGGCGGTGGATCCCCTGGTGCCCTCCACTGACTCCCCCCTCATCCCCCCAAGGGAACTCCGGGACTTTTTGGCGAGTCATCGCGGTCGCCGAGACAGGGTTCAGTTGGCCTTGGACCGGTGGCATTCTTTTCCGCTGGTGTTCTGGTCCACTCGCGAGGCTCTCAAGTCTCCTGAGTTGGATAGGAACGCGCGGCGGAGGGTCCAAACGTTTCTCGCTGGGCTCCTGAAGGAGAGGAAGGACTAAAAAGTCCTCTTCTTCTTTTTAATGACTTAAGGTGAAGATTTGATGTACCTTTGACAATGAAGACGACTATAGCCAGCCTCAACATCCGCGGCAGCAGGGCCGCACAGCGCAGGTTCCAGAACTTCTCGGTCCTCAGGGACGGGAAGTATGCGTTGTGCTTCCTGCAAGAAACCCATACCGTTCCGGGAGACGAAGCCACGTGGCTCCTGGAGTGGCGAGGGGGGGGTCTACATGAGTCACCTAGCCTCCAATTCTGGCGGGGTGGCTATCTTGTTGGCCCCGCATTTTCAGCCGGAGATCTTGGGGGTCAAGGAGCCAGTGCCAGGCCGGTTGCTGCACCTGACTGTGCGTCTGGGGGGGGCGGTGCTTCACTTTGTGAATGTGTACGCTCCCCTGGGCACGCAGCAGCAAGCGAGCTTCTTTGAAGAAGTGTCCACTCATCTCGGCTCCATCGACGCTGGCGAGTGCATCGTCCTCGGGGGGGATTTCAATTGCACCCTCGGGGTCCGGGACCGTCACGGTACCCCGCACTGCACGCGAGGTGTGAGTAAGTTGCGGGACCTGGTCAGGTCCTTCGACTTAGTGGACGTCTGGCGAAATCTCCATCCTGACTCCAGCGTGTTCACCTTTGTGTCACCTGGAGTCGGAGCGTCCAGACTCGACCGCCTTTACTTTTCGAAGGCGTACGTGTCCTGCGTTCCGGCTGCTTCTATACAGCAGGTTCCGTGCACGGACCACCGTCTGGTGTGGGAGGAGCTCACTTCGTTCTGCGCTTGGACGGGGTCCACGTACTGGCATTTTAATAACCTGTTGTTGGAAGACCAGCGGTTCCTGGACTCGTTCCGTCGCTTCTGGGCCGGCTGGAGAAGGAAGCGGGGAGGCTTCCCCTCCTTGAGGCTATGGTGGGACGTGGGCAAGACTCACGTCCGAGTTTTCTGTCAAGAGTACGCGAAGGGGTCGACAAAGAGACGCAAATCCAGGGTCGAGGAGTTGGAGAAGGAGGTGCTGGACCTGGAGGCACGTCTCCGTCAGCCCGACGCGGACCCGGCCCTGCGGTCGGTGTACGATGAGAAGAAGGGCGCGCTGCGGGACCTGCAACTGGTCGGGTCTCGGGGCGCGTTCGTGAGGTCGCGGATCTGTTTCCTTAAGGAGATGGACCGTGGCTCTCCCTTCTTCTACTCACTGGAAAAAAGGCACGGGGTCCGTAAGCAGCTCTTTACGCTGCTGGCCGACGACGGATCACTTGTCTCGGATCCGGAGGGCATCAGGGCCATTGCCCGAGATTACTACACTGCCCTTTTCTCTCCGGATCCGTCCAGTGAGGAAGCTTGCAGAGTTTTGTGGGAGGACCTGCCGCAGGTCGGCCCGGAGTGCGCCGGAAAGCTCGACTCCCCTATAAGTCTGGGGGAGCTGACCGGCGCACTCGACGGTCTTTCTAGGGGCAAAACCCCGGGACTAGACGGGCTGACCGTGGAGTTCTTCAGGGCGTTCTGGGACGTCTTGGGGAGCGACTTCGCGGGGGTCCTGGGGGAGAGCATTGCTACCGGGGAGATGCCCCTTTCGTGGCGCAGGGCCGTGATTGCCCTGCTACCGAAGAAGGGGGATCTCCGCCTTCTTAAAAACTGGCGCCCGGTCTCCCTCCTCAGCACGGACTACAAAATCTTCGCCCGAGCCATGTCTTCTCGGCTCGGCACCGTGCTGGACCACATGATCCACCCTGACCAGTCCTACACCGTCCCGGACCGAACCATTTATGATAACATTCATCTGGTCCGGGACATCATCCACCATTCCCAGAGGGCTGGTCTGTCGAGCGCCTTCCTGTCTCTCGATCAGGAGAAGGCGTTCGACAGGGTGGATCACGAATACTTACTCGGAACTCTGCGAGCTTTCGGGTTCGGGACGCATTTTGGTCGCCCGGATCCGACTTCTGTACACTGCCGCGGAGTGTCTAGTGAAGGTTAACGGGTCCCTGACGGCGCCCCTTCGCTTTGGGAGAGGGGTACGTCAGGGCTGCCCCCTGTCTGGCCAGTTGTATTCTATTTGCGTGGAGCCTTTCCTGCGCCTCTTGCGGAGGAGGTTGTCGGGATTGGTTCTGCGCGGGCCGGGCATCGGGGTGGTCCTTTCGGCTTACGCCGATGACGTGCTCCTTATGTTTAGTGACCCGGCTGACCTGCGGAGGATGCGCGAGTGCCAGGAGGTCTACTCTGCCGCTTCTTCTGCCAGGATCAACTGGGGTAAGTGTTCTGGACTCCTGGTCGGTCAGTGGCAGATGGATCCCCTACCCGAGGAGCTCAGGCCTTTCACCTGGAGCAGGACCAGCCTCCTCTACCTGGGTGTCCATCTCTGCCCCGCTGAGGAATCCTGGCCGGCAAACTGGCAGGAACTGGAGACGAAAGTCACCGCTCGCCTGCGGCGCTGGACAGGACTGCTCCGAGTGCTATCTTACCGGGGTCGAGTTCTGGTCATAAACCAGCTGATCGCCGGCATGTTGTGGTATCGGCTGGTCACTTTGACCCCTCCCCCGGACTTTGTCACAAGAATCCAGAGATTGTTAGTCGACTTCTTCTGGGACAAAAGATTGCACTGGGTCGCTGCCGAGGTTCTGAGTCTCCCGCTTAGGGAGGGTGGTCAGGCGCTAGTGTGCCTACGCACACAGGTGGCGACTTTCCGCCTTCAGACCCTGCAGCGATTCCTCTACGTTGAGCCTCCTCCTAGATGGTGTGCCCTGATGACGTATTTCTTCCGTCAGGTGCACGGCCTGAATTATGACGTGCAGCTCCTGTTTATAGAACAGCTGGGCCTCGGTGGCTCCTTGCAGGCGTTGCCCGTCTTTTACCAGGACCTGATCAAAGTCTGGAAAGTGGTCGCCTCGCGACGCAGCTCTCCCCCGTCAGGAGTAGCGGCTATCGTCAGAGAGCCGCTGCTCAGGAATCCGCCCCTCCGTCCTTTTCAGTGGTTGGCGGAGAGGAGGGCTGTGGCCGCAGGGGTGACCAGGATCGGGGACGTGCTGGGTGGCGGAGGACTGGGCTGGATGCTCCCGCAGGAGTTGGCGCGACGCGCGTCTGTGAGTGTCCAGGTCGCAGCCGATGCCATCCAAGACCTGAGAACGGTCGTGCTCGGACCCGACGTTATTTTGGGTCTTGAGGTGGCCCAGGTGCGCGGTGGTCTTCCGTCTGAGCGTTCCCCTGTTCGGACGGAATTCCACATTGGCCCCAAGCCCCGAACCCTCCCTCGGGTGCTGGTGCCCCGCAATATGAGCCGCCTCGGGGACATGCCCTCTGTGCCTTTTGGCACAGCAAAGAGGGGCTTTTTGTATGGACTGCTGCTGCACACCTTCCATTTTCTCGCCCTTGTCCGTCGACCGGACACGCCCTGGCGTGCCTTGTTGCCGTCTGGCGGCGGAGGCCCTCGATGGGAGGCCCTCTACGGAGGTGTCCTCCCCCTTTCTATCGGGGACCTGGGTTGGAGGGTGTTGCATGCAGCAGTCCCTTATAATAAGAGGATGCATAGGTTCACGGACTCTCAGGACACATGCCCTTTTTGCGGTCTTGTGGAGTCCGTGGACCATGTATACATAGGGTGTTGTAGGCTGCACTCCCTTTTTAGTTATTTGAAAAACCTTTTATTGATGTTTTGTTTGCACTTCAGCCCCACGCTCCTGATCTATGGGCACCCGGTGCGGAAGGGGGTCGGGAAGGAGGAGGACCTCCTCGTGAACCTGCTCCTGGGCCTGGCCAAGTTGGCCATTAACAGGTCCAGGCAGCGGGCGATCGACGGGGGAGTCCCGCCCGATTGTTTGTCCCTCTTCCGCGGCTACGTTCGCTGCCGGATGTCCCTGGAGAAGGAGCACGCGGTGTCTGCTGGCACTCTCGAGGCCTTCCGTGCTCGGTGGGCACCGCGGGGACTGGGGTGTTTTGTTGACCCCTTTAATCACATTTTGATTTAAAGTTTGTAAGTTTCCTTTAAACTTTGTTCTTGGTTTTACAGCTGACCTGAATTAGGGGCTGTGCCTGATTTATCCCAATTTTGTTGATTTGGTTTTCATTTAAAAGATTATCAAGAGTTCAAATCTCACAATGGCAAACTATGAAACTAAGAAACAATGTAACTTCACCTGAAAACAGATGGAAATGTGTTTGTATTCGAAAGAGTTACATCTTCTTAGCTTGGCCTAAATAGCTAAGTGGTTATGGTACTGGGCTTGCAATCCCAAGATCAGGAGTTCAAATCTCACAATGGCAAACTATGAATCAATGTAACTTCATCTGAATAGGAACAGATGGAAATGTGTTTGTACTCGAAAGAGTTACATTCTCCTGGCTTGGCCTAAATAGCTAAGTGGTTATGGTACTGGGCTTGTAACCCTAAGATCAAGAGTTCAAATTTCACAATGGCAAACTATGAAACAATGTAACTTCATCTGAAGAGGAAAAGATGGAAATGTGTTTGTACTCGAAAGAGTTACATCTTCCTGGCTTGGCCTAAATAGCCAAGTAGTTATGGTACTGGGCTTGTAACCCCAAGATCAAGAGTTCAAATGTCACAATGGCAAACTATGAAAACAATGTAACTTCATCTGAAACAGATGGAAACGGGTTTGTACTCGAAAGAGGTACATCTTGAGCTTGGCCTAAATAGCCAAGTGGTTATATTACTGGGCTTGTAACCCCAAGGTCAAGAGTTCAAATCTCACAATGGCAAACTATGAAAACAATGTAACTTCATCTGAAACAGATGGTAATGGGTTTGTGCTCCAAAGAGTTACATTTTTCTAACCCTGCTGCTATGTGTTGGTGTTCCCCAGGCATCCACAGCGGAGGTGGAGGCAGCTTGTTTACTGCGATGCCCTGTCTGTGATGATCTTGTCCTTTGGAGGGCCAAGGCCTGGAGGGCCCTGGCCTGCTTTTAGGGTCCTGCTGTCCAGCAGTGGCACCTTCCTCGGCCTGTGGAGCTGGAGCTGCTGAGGTCACAATATGAGAGGATTTGGACATGCCGGACACTCCTGGAGTCACCTGGGTCGATGGCCCTGTATTGTGCACCTGCTGACCTTCCTCCTTATGGCTGCCCGAGGACTCCTTGACTAGAAGGGGAAACTGGTGTGAGATTAAGCTGGCCCGCACCCCTCTCGCGTTGACACTGTTGGATGCCAACTATGGCATCAGCGATGGAATTCAGCCCATGCAGCAGTGTAGAAGCGACATCCTGGACCAAGGTCATGACACCTCAGACTGAAGGCAGACATAAGAACATAAGAACATGAGAAATAGGAGCCGGAGTAGGCCAATCGGCCCCTCAAACCTGCCCCGCCATTCAATAGGGTCATGGCTGATCTGCCCCAGGCCTCAACTCCTCTTTCGTGTCAGCACCTCATAGCCCTCAACTCCCCAATATTTTAAAAATCTATCTACCTCCTCTTTAAATACTTTCAGTGATCTAGCCTCCACAACTCTCTGAGGTAGAGAATTCCAGGCATTCGCTACCCTCCCGAGAGAAGAAATTCCTTTGCATCTCAGTTTTAAATGAGTGCCCCCTTATTCTGTAATTATCTACCCTGTCAAGCCCATCAGAATCTTGTATGTTTCAATCAGATCACCCCTCATTCTTCTAAACTCTAATGAATAAAGGCCTAACCTGTTTAGCCGTTCTTGATAAGTCAACCCCTTCAGCCCAGGAATCGGTTGAGTGAATTTCTTTTGAACAGCCTCCAATGCCAGTATATCCTTTCTTATATACGGGGACCAAAACTGTACACAGTTCTCCAGGTGCAACCTCACCCACACCTTGTACAATTGTAACAAGACTTCCCTAATTTTAAACTCCAACCCCCTTGCCATACATGCCAAAATTCCGGAATCCTCCATTGTGCCCTGCAATCTGAGGAGTGCAGCGGACATCCCTTCCTGATGTTCCTGAGCTTGCCTTTGCAGTTCCAGCAACTGTAACATGACCGAGTCCAAAAGCTCTTCACCTGACTCGGACTCAGCAGATTTCTGGCCTCCAGCAGTCCTCCGAGTGCCGGGGACCTTGGAAGTCCCTGCCACTGCCTGCTGTGGATCAGACGGTGCGTTGTGCTCACCAGATTGTGACCCCGAGGCTACTCTAGAACTAGGTCCCACCAAGGTGTGTCTCTGCACTGGTGGAGGGTGTGGGTGAGAGCTGTGATGGGTCTTCAATTAGGGCATCATCAGATTTTTCTTCCAAGGTGTCTTTGGGGCTTGAGTCAAGGGCTTGGGTTTTAGACCCCTTCAGCTGCTACCCAGATATGCCTGCAAAAGCAAGGAGAGATAATTAGTGTTTGACAGGGGACTGCGGAGCAGGACACATCACTCATAGCATCATTGTCTGATGGACGTTACACTTTTTAAAACTTCATTCAAGGGATGTGAGTGTCTCTGGCTGGGCCAACATTTATTGCCCATTCCTAATTACCCTTGAGAAGGTGGTGGTGAGCTGCCTTCTTGAACCGCTGCAGTCCATGTGGTGTAAGTACACCCACAGTGCTGTTAGGGAGGGATGTCCAGGAATTTGACCCAGGGACAGTGGAGGAATGGCAATATATTTCCAAATCACTGCTCAATTAATTGAGCACCACTGACCTCACCGTCACTACAGGGCTGGTCCAGATTGTCGCTGGCCAACTGGATGGCTCTGTTTTCAAAGTCTGTGAGGAGCTTGATTTCAGGCATTCCTCCACCGGTCCACAACCTCTCCCTCTTGTAGTGTGCCCACTTGTCCTGCATAAATACAGATGGAGAGAGAATGTAAGCAGGAAGCCTGCCAGGCCAGAAGAGAAGAATATCTGGCATGTGTGGGTGGTGAGTGGCTCCCTGGGACAAGGATACAATCGGCAGGGCAGCTGAAGGTGTGTGTGAGACAGTGAGTGGTGATGTCCCTTGAACTGGCAGTGAGTGAGATCCCTGTGGATGTGTGATGGGTTTGTGAGTGTTTGAGTTGAGGGTGATGAGAAGAGGTGGGACGGAGGAGATCATTCTTTCTCTTTCAGCACTGGGGGGCTGTCCTCTTTTACAGGGCATTGGCATTGACCACTGCTGCCACCACCTCCCAAGCTGGGTTGGTGACCCTGTTTGCCGGTCTCCGCCCAGGACAGGGGTAGAGGACTTCATGGTGGGCCTCCACTGTGTCCAGTAGGTGCCCAAGGGAGGTGTCACTAAATTTGGGGGCAGCATGTTTCCTTCCTTTGGCAGTCATCAATCCACAGCAGCTTCCAATGCCGGAGAGAGAGCCAGCTCTGCGCAGGGGGGCCCTTTAAATATGGCACCCGGGTTACTGAAGGCCTGAGGTGACAGCGGGGCGGGTGAATCAGAGGCCGCCCACCAGCGATCCGGCGTGTTTCCCGGGAATGCATTATTGATGAGGTGGGACCCACCAGAGGTGGGATAAGACACCCTAAAAAGCTACCATTGTAGCTGGCGGGTAAAACGTCCTTTTTCCCATCCGCTACCGGACTTTGTGCAAATTTGGGATGATTCCACCCTGAGGCAAAAAAAACAGGACCGTACCTTCAGTCCGGTATCCCCAGGAAACTGGAGCAATTGATCCCGAGGGCTGACACCAAATTTGCATTTATGTAGCAGCTTTAACATGGTAAAACATCCCAAGGTGCTTCACAGGAGTGTTATCAAACAACATTTGACACTGAGCCACGAAAGGGAGATATTAGGTCAAATGATAGGGTTGCCAATTGTGGTTAAATGTATTCCTGTAGGTTTAATCACATGACTTGCCTCCAAGTTCCAGCCATTTGGCAGCCAACACATCCACCCTTGTGACGTACTGCCTTTCTACGCCAATTAGTAAGCAAAAAAACTTATTATCCAATTGGATGATGCTTGACTATCAGCCAGACAGCCTTTTTACCTCCATTTTCCATATTTGTATATCTGGTAAAGAGAAATGTTCAGAGAAAGTTTTAAAAAATCTATCTTATTTAATGTCCTGGTAATTTTCCTCCAGGGTTGCACACAGCAGTGTCCTGGAGATTGATCTTCAATTCCTGGAGACTCCCAGCTAATCATGGAGGGCTGGTGTTACATATTGTTGTATTACCTATAAATACCTGTAAAGAGCTAGGA
This sequence comes from Carcharodon carcharias, assembly GCF_017639515.1. Taxonomy (NCBI): domain Eukaryota; kingdom Metazoa; phylum Chordata; class Chondrichthyes; order Lamniformes; family Lamnidae; genus Carcharodon; species Carcharodon carcharias. The sequence continues at coordinate 60,131,130 of NC_054479.1, forward strand.
AATAATTAGCTGGGAGCTAATTGTTATGTGTAAGTGTCCAGGGGGCCACATTTTATGGCTGCCCTAGAGACTAATGTGATGTGTAACAGAATCAGTTCAAACCAGTCCTCTGATTGTACAAGGCAGCATAGCAAAAGCTAAAGATAAAGAATCCTAATTGTTCCAACTTTAAAGTGTGATGATTACCAACACATAGGGACCAAAGGACAACAAGAACACATAGCAGTTGGCAACTCCATCAGATGACCAAAAGCTTTGTCAAAGAGTTAGGTTTTGAGGAGGAATTTAAAGGAGATAATCCCTTCTTTAATTGGTTTTTAGATTAAAATCTCAGAGCAGAAAGGAAGGTGAAAATTTTACCAACTGTAAACACATTAATGAGATATTTCAGTCTTGGTTTGGTGATTTATCATTGCAGGGCCCAGACAGAATTTGGCAGCGAGTCAAAGATGGAGGTCTTGGGGAAGGTGACTAAAAACTCAGTCAAAGTGCTTGTTTCAAGAAGGATAAGAAAGGGGAAGAAAGGCAAAGAGGTTCAGGGAGGACACTCCAGAGCTTCAGGCCTAGGCTGCTGCAGGAAAGGCTGTGTGTGTTGGGATGAAGGGAATGGAGGGTGGGCAAGAGGTGAAAGGGGGAGTAATACAAAATATTGGGTATTACAAGGCCAAGGTCGTTGAGTGGGCCACTGAGATCCCGTGACCAGAACATAGCACACTCGGCAGGGAGTGAAAGGAGTCAGTGAAGTTAGAACCATCCTCAGGGTACATGTGGTGGTTGTGGGTTGGCTCCCAGTCTAAAGATCCATCTGGCAATGGGACGACTGGGAATTCATCCAGCTCCTCGGGTCAGTTAATATCAGGGCCAGCATCAGGGTAAATATAAAAACAGGGATGAAAACCAATAAGCATATTACCTGACAGTGCAGCAAAATAAATCTTTGCAGTGAAAGATTCCAAATGAAGACCTCGCACTATAACTGCGCAAGTAAGAGTCTCTTAAAAGCACAGACAAACTAAATGAAACCTGAGAATTCAAGCTAATACAAACACTCCACTATAATAATGGGTCTGGGTCACCGCATTGAATTCAACACCAGCTGGTAAAGAGACAGGACACAGAGATTGATATGGAGAGAGAGACAGACGGACAAAGAGGCAGAGAGAGAGAGGGAGAGAGAGACAGAGACAGGGCAAACATTGTAATAAATGTAGCACAATATGAACTGAATATTGAGCTTCCACAATAGTTGAATTAAGTCTGTCAATGCAAATGAAGATAAGTTATTTTTGGAGGGTCACTTCCCTTCCCCGCCAAACCTTCCCTGCCACACTTCCCCCCACAAACCCCGCAGTCTGCCCCCCCAACCCGGCCCCCACAGCCCGGCCCCGACAGCCCTGACCCCACACAGCCCTGACCCCACGCTGCCCTGACCCCACACAGCCCTGAACCCCACACAGCCCTGACCCCACACAGCCCTGACCCCCCACACAGCCCTGACCCCCCACGCTGCCCTGACCCCACACAGCCCTGACCCCTAGACTGGCCCTGACCCCACGCTGCCCTGACCCCACACAGCCCTGAACCCCACACAGCCCTGAACCCCCACACAGCCCTGACCCCCACGCTGCCCTGACCCCACACAGCCCTGACCCCTAGACTGCCTGCCCCCACACTGCCCTGCCCCCACACTGCCCTGCCCCCACACTGCCCTGCCCCCACACTGCCCTGACCCCACACTGCCCTGCCCCCACACTGCCCTGCCCCCCACACTGCCCTGCCCCCACATTGCCCTGCCCCCACACAGCCCTGCCCCCACAGCCACAGGCCCTGACCCCACGCTGCCCTGACTCCATACTGCCCTGCCCCCACACTGCCCTGCCCCCACACTGCCCTGACCCCACACTGCCCTGCCCCCACACTGCCCTGCCCCCCACACTGCCCTGCCCCCACATTGCCCTGCCCCCACACAGCCCTGCCCCCACACTGCCCTGACCCCCACGCTGCCCTGACTCCATACTGCCCTGACCCCCACACAGCCCTGACCCCTAGACTGCCCTGCCCCCACGCTGCGCTGACCCAACACTGCCCCTGCCCCCACACTGCCCTGCCCCCACGCTGCCCTGCCCCCACGCTGCCCTGACTCCATACTGCCCTGACCCCCACACAGCCCTGACCCCCACACAGCCCTGACCCCACGCTGTCCTGACCCCACGCTGTCCTGACCCCACGCTGTCCTGACCCCATGCTGCCCTGACCCTCACGCTGCCCTGACCCCCATGCTGCCCTGACCCCCACGCTGCCCTGACCCCCACACAGCCCTGACCCCACACAGCCTGACCCCACGCTGCTCTGACCCCCACACTGCCCTGACCCCACATTGTCCTGACCCCAATTCTGCCCTGACCCCAATTCTTCCCTGACCCCAATTCTGCCCTGACCCCCATGCTGCCCTGACCCCCAAGCTGCCCTGACCCCTAGGCTGCCCTGACCCTAGGCTGCCCTGAACTCCACGCTGCCCTGACCCCTAGGCTGCCCTGACCCCACCCTGCCTGACCCCCACCTGCCCTGACCCCCACACTGTCCTGACCCCACACTGCCCTGACCCCACACCCCTGTCCCCCACCCCTTCCCCAATCCTGCCCTCACACTCCTGCCCCCACCAGCCCTTCCCTGATCTCTGAGTCTGGGATTTGAAGCCCATTCTGGACATTTCCAGTGAATGGGGGCTGGGTTTCCAGCTCTGAATTCGGGGTTGATGTCCAGCAGGATGCTCACATCAGTGAGTGTGAGGGGAAAGGCAGGAAAAACAGCCAGAACAGCCCTGCCATCCTGCTAATGGGCCGGTGAAATCATTCCAGCATATCACACTCTCCTCTCATGCAGAATGATTACAGGGCTGTCCACAGGGTGACTCCTACTGGATAACGCAGGCATGTACACTCCCACTGTTATGGGGACGGGGGGTAGTGAGGATCTCCAGGGTGCAATAGTAAGTTGCTGCTAACTGCCTGCGGCCACACACAAGAATCGGTATGAGGGGTCCCCTGAAACCAGCAACCTTATGGATGCTTTCGGAACACGACTCTGGCATCCTGGGGTAGGGAGTCAGACACTCCTGGGGAATCGAGGCCATGAACCCACATTGCTCCAGGCCCACCCTCTGCCAGGAGTGACATCTGGTGAAACCCGACCCCCCTCCTGCCAAGGGACAGAGGGAAAATCGGAGTGAAATGACATGAAATCGAAGCCGCTTCGTGCATACCAGGCTGCTAAATAAATGAACTGGACCTTTCGCTTTATTATTCAATGCATAGTTTGAATAAATCTTGCTTCAGTCACATATTGGCATATTTAATTGGACAGGGTTGTAGAAAAAACGCTTCAATGCAGCCTTATTATTAAATAAAAACAGAAAATGCTGGAAATTCTCAGCAGGACAAATAGTGTCTGTGAAAAGAGAAGCCATGAGGGGGCTGGGCAGATGGGGAGAAGCTGTTCCCAGTCATAAAAGGATCAGGAAAAAGAGGGTACAGATTTAAAGTGATTTGCAAAAGAAGCAAATATGATGTGAGAGAAAACTTTTTCACACAATGGTCTGGAATGCACTGTCTGGAAGTGTGATGGAGGCATGTTCAATCGAGGCATTCCAGAGGGCATTAGATGATTATTTGAATAGAAACAATGTGCAGCAGTAAGGAGAAAAAGCAGGGCTATGGCACTAAGTCATAATGCTCATTTGGAGAGCCAGTGCAGACACGATGGGCCGAATGGCCTCCTTCTGCGTCATTACAATTCTGTGATTCTGTGACATTAATGATTCAGGTTGCTAGATGCAGGGAAGGAGGGACAGGTGAGGAGGAGGAGGGAAGAAAAGGCTTCTGATAGCTTGTACCCCTGGCTCTGCACTTGCTTAAAACTGTTACATCTCCAAGATCTCCTATGGAGATTTAACAGAGGTGTTCAAAATCATGAGGGCTCTGGACAGAGCAGATTGGAAAAGGCTGGCATAAGAATCAAAAACGAGAGGGCACAGATTTAAAGTAATTGGCAAAAGAAGCAATGGTGACATGAGAATCTTTTCCACACAGCAAGCAGTTAGGGTCAGCATGCACCGCCTGAGAGTGTAGTGGAGGCAGATTCAATCAAGGCAGTCAAGAGGGACTATCTGCAAAAGGAGAATGTGCAGGGTTACGGGGAGAAGGCAGGAGAATAGCACTTGATGAATCACTCATTCAGAGAGCTAGTGCAGACACAATGGGCTGAATGGCCTCTTTCTGCACTGCTCTCTGATTCTAGCTCTAAGGAAAGGTCATCGACCTAAAACGTTAACTCTGTTTCTCTCTCTCACAGATGCTGCCGGATCTGCTGAGTTTTTCCAGCATTTTCCCACCCACAGTATTTTGCTGTAATGTTTCTCAGCCAGCCTGCTCTCGATAAGACAGTCTGCTGAGGTGATTGACTGCACTGTCAGCACAGGCAGTCTGCTGAAACAGTATGGAGCACTGCACCAGAAACACAGTGAGCAATTACTATAGCCTCCTCCCCTTACACAGCCACTGACAGTCCAGAGACACTGCTGTCCTGCTCCCCTCGTTCTGCTCAATGGTGTAACCACAGCCCATGTTGACATTCTGTCCTGAGCAATGTCCAAACCGTTGCTTGTCCCCATTCAGCCCCAACCCACTCACTGAGATTACAGAAAAAAAAAGTAACCAACAACTAATACTGCCCTGTCAGATGGGAGCCGGGCAGGACAGGTTGCCAACCCTCCAGAGTTGGCCTGGAGTCTCCAGGAATTGAAGATCAATCTCTAGGACACTGCTGTGTGCAACCCTGGAGAAAAAACATTAAAACATATTGTTCTTTTTTAATTTCCTTTCAACATTTCCTTTTTAATAGATATAATAATATTGCAAATGGGTAAAAAGGCTGTTTGGCTGACAGTCAAACATCATCCAACTGGGTAATGAGTCTTTATGCTTTCCAGTCGGTGAAGGTAGGCAGTGCGTCAAAGGATGGGTGTTTGGGCCGACTAATGGTTGGAACCTGGGGGCAAGTGGTGTGATGAATCCTCCAGGGATACGTTTAATCACAGTTGGTAACCCAAAGGGCAGGGCAGGGCTCCTGCCTCACCGTCTTGCTTCAGCTTGATCCTACCCCACATCCTAGGCCTGGGACATTTAAATATTGAGGATTATCAGTTGCTGAGGAGACAGTGCCATTGTGGTAATGTCATTGTGCTGGTAATCCAGAGATCCAGGCTAATGGCTCTGGGGTCATGGGTTCAAATCACACTCACAGCAGCTGGTGGAATTTTTAATTAATAATCTGGAATTAAAAGCTGGTTTCAGTAATGGTGACCATGAACCTGTCAACAATTGGCATAAAGACCCATCTGGTTCACTAATGTCCTTTAGGGAGGGAAATCTGCCGTCCTACCTGGTCTGGCCTACAAGTGACTCCAGACCCATAGTAGTTTGTCTGACTCTTAACTGCCCCTCTGAAATGGAGCAGCAAGCCACTCAGTTCAATAGCAATTAGGGATGGGCAACAAACACTGTCCCTGCCAGTGATGCCCACATCCCAAGAAAGAATAAAGGAAAAGAATGTGCAGCTACAACACTAACTGAGTCAATGGAAGGTGAATTCACCACAGGCACAGTGTGATCTGACATGGACATTGCAGTGATCACTGTGCTGTATTTGCAATGACAATTTGCATTTATATAGCACCTTTCATATAATAAAACATTCCAAGGTGCATGCCTGAACAAGACAAGAATTGACACCAAGCCAAAGAAAGAGGTGTTGGAGCCGGTGGCTGGAAGCTTGCTTGAAGAGGTAGGTTTTCAGGAGCATCTTAAGGAGGGGAAGGAGTTTTAGGGAGGGGAATTCCAGAGTTTAAGACTGAGGCAACAGGCACCAGTGATGGGAATGAAGGAAGTGGAGGATAAACAAAAGGCCAGAGTCAGAGCAGGTTGTGGGGCTGAAGGAGGTAACAGAGATGGGGAGGGCTGAGACCTATGGAGGGATTTGAAGGTGAGGAGGAGAACTTTAAAATTCTGTTGATGGTGGGCCAGATGAGGGGCTTTGGTGTGAGTTGGAGATATCGGCTGTGGAATCTCGACTGAGCTCCTGTTTGGGGAGGGTGGTTATTGGGATCAGTATGTTGTGTATAACAGTAACACATTGTGCTGTATATTATACCATAACAATGCACTACTGTAAATGGTATAGGAACACACTGTGCTGTATATAATAGTAATACCATCATGCTTTAGATTTTTGTGACTTTATCATTGGGTTGAGCCACAAATTTGAGCCCAGCAGAGAATGTCCACTGAGAGTTACCTTGCCATACTCATTATGGCACAGGAGAAGGCTATTTGGCCCATCGAGTCCATGCCAGCTCTCTGTAGAAAATTCTAATCAATCTCAATGCCTTGCACTAATCCTGTATCCCTGCAAGTTTATTTCCCTCAAGTGCTTATCCAACATCCTTTTGAAATCATAGAGCATCTCCCTTTCCACTGCCCTTATAGACAGCGAGCTCCAGGTCATTATCAATGGATGTGTGAAAAACTGCAGTCAGAACTAAACAAATAGTAATAAAGAAGTCATGTTCTCTATCATTCAGGTGTGGCAAGGGAGTTGGCTTAAACTCCAAAACCAATCAGAGTCGGAAAATTAACTGGGAAAAGGTAATGTGGGAAGGTGTGCTGCTTTTATTATCTTTTTTATTCACACGGAAGGCTTGAAGTTAAGTGAAGCAAGTGAGATTTGAATACAACTGTCATTCTGTCTATTCAATTTAATAAATGAAATTAATGGTTCATATCTGACCTCATGTGACTCCAGACTTGTTAATCCATATCTGCTTGAAGATTGGGAGAATGCACGTGACGGTGTGTGTGTGTGTGATAGGCATGATAGCAAGTTCAGATCACAAGGGATCTATTGTTACACCCTGGATACATTATCCTATCATTAGACATTGGACAGGACGGGTACACCCCTGAATATTTGTGCAGCACCGCTGACCCTGAGAGAAGACAAAGTCAAAACTTACAATAAAGACACTGACTATAGCAGTATAGTAATGCACATATCCTTATAAAACAGTGCAGACTAGCTCATCCTTTTTGAAATATTGACCACGTTATCAGTTTTATAGATTCTAGGAGTGAATTTTACAAATATTGGGAAATTGGCAGGGATTTTTCCTGTAGAGGGAATAGGGAGATGATTTCAATGCAACTTTCCAATATGTTCTAAAGAGGAGTCATATTGGACTTGAAACGTTAACTCTGTTTCTCTCTCCACAGATGCTGCCAGTCCAGCTGAGTTTTTTCCAGCATTTTCTGTTTTATTTATTCTCCAGCATCCGCAGTATTTTGCTTTTCTTGGGCGAGTGAGAGATAGTGCCCAGAGCACATTGTTAGATAATTTACCCATAGAAGATCACACAAACCAAAGTACAATTTACTGGCCTATGATTATCTGGCTTATCCCCTCCCACCCTTTCTTCAACAAGGCTGTAACATTTACCATCTCCCAGCCCATTGGCACATTGCACATTTCCAAAGATTTTTTATGGGTTACACCTCTGTTACCAAATCAGCGTCCCTCAGTATTATTGGGTTGCACATCTAGCTAAGATTTTTTTTGTACTCAGTCCCTGTTAAGTTTAATGTAATTCCACAATGCTATACATTTTTAAAATTCATTCATGGGATGTGGGTGTTGCTGGCTAGGCCAGCATTTATTGCCCCCATCTCTAATTGCCCTTGCTGTTGGTCTGGAGTCACATGTAGGCCAGGCCAGGTAATGACGGCAGATTTCCTTCCCTAAGAGGACATTAGTGAACCAGATGGGTTCCATGGTCATCATCAGACTTTTAATTCCAGATTTTTTTTTATTGAATTCAAATGTCACCATCTGACATGATGAGATTTGAACCTGGGTCCCAGAGCATTACCCTGGTCTCTGGAATACTAGTCCAGTGACAATACCACAGCATATTCTATAATATTCCGCATATTCTATAATAATTCAGTGCATTTATATACCACAGTAAACACAACAGAAATACTGCTGTCTAACTAATTCACTATACTGTATATAACAGCACTGTAATCGAGAAGCAGAGGGCCATGTTTCAGTTACAGGACAGGACAGACATGGTGATCACCATGTCACTCATCTACAGAAACTGGGAGCAGTTCAGGAAAAGACTCTGTGGTTCCCAGGATCCTCGCAAAAGATAAAAGCCCTCACATGTTTTTTCAGTTCAATATGTTACCCTACACTGGCCCTCAACAGCAGTCTGTTGAAGCTGACAGTCACATCGTTGCTGGACCAAGCATGGGCCTGCAGCTCAAAAAACCTCCTGAGAGATTTCAGCCCAATTTCACACACGCTCTGCATCACAGAGCATTTATCCCATGGTCCATTAAATCACCAAATAACAGATATTCAAAAACAGTTCCTCTGACATGTCCTCCTTCTTCCTTAACCGAGGTTTTCCACCCACGGTCGTTGACAGGGCCCTCAACCGTGTCCGGCCCATCTCCCGCGCATACCGCCCTCACTCCTTCTCCTCCCTCCCAGAAACATGATAGGGTCCCCCTTGTCCTCACTTATCACCCACCAGCCTCCGCATTCAAAGGATCATCCTCCGCCATTTCCGCCAACTCCAGCATGATGCCACTACCAAACACATCTTCCTTCACCCCCCTTATCGGCATTCCGTAGGGATCGCTCCCTCGGGACAACCCTGGTCCACCACTCCATCACCCCCTACTCCTCACCCCCTCCTATGGCACAACCCCTTGCCACAGCCAAAAGATGCAACACCTGCCCCTTCACTTCCTCTCTCCTCACCGTCAAGGACCCAAACACTCCTTTCAAGGTGAAGCAGCATTTCACTTGCATTTCCCCAACTTAGTCTACTGCATTCGTTGCTCCCAATGTGGTCTCCTCTACATTGGAGAGACCAAACGTAAACTGGGCGACCGCTTTGCAGAACACCTGCGGTCTGTCCGCAAGAATGACCCAAACCTCCCTGTCGCTTGCCATTTTAACACTCCACCCTGCTCTCTTGCCCACATGTTGTCCTTGGCTTGCTGCATTGTTCAGTGAAGCCCAACGCAAACTGGAGGAACAACACCTATCTTCCGACTGG